>NC_057863.1:120252325-120339825 GCF_019393635.1 Dromiciops gliroides
AAAAGGTCAATTAGGATTAACTTGTGGTAACTCAATTTCAGATTTAAATTAGCCTGGGTTTTTGAAATAGTGGTTTTGGAGAAGCAAATAGAAATTATAGCAATCTTACCACCAAATAAAGTGATGGAATATAAATGATTCCCAAAAAATAAAGATGGAGAAAAAGGAAATTACTTATAACAATTATTTCCAAATATTTAGAAAAACTGATTAAATGGCCTTGCAAAATATAAATTCACCATCTATGACCATTAGGAATTTGCTTCCAAATTTAAAATGTCAAGAAAGTAACTTTTAAATACAAAAGCATAGAATGGATATCTGGAGAATAAGCCATTGAACAGAGACAAAGCCACAGCTATGTGCTTCCAAATGATTCCAATCCTAATCCACATCCCTAAACATGTTATATCCTAGTGCAGAGGTATCACACACAAGGCCACAGGCTATGTATGAAACTCTCAAGTGTGGTCTGAACCAAATTAAAATGTAATTGGGAAATATTTAACAAAATAAATAAAAATAAAATAAAACAAAGATATCATTACATTTTAAAATTAAATCAAACGGCAGCCTGCAGAGATCCTTATGTAAAGTTTAGTGGCTCCCATTTCTATTTGAGTTTACACAGTGTTAAAGGAACAGCTCTTATTGTTAAGTCATTTTCACTCATGTCTGACTCTTTGTGACCTCATTTGGCATTTTTTGGCAAAGATATTGGAGTGTTTTTCCATTTCCTCCTCCATCTTATTTTACAGATAAGGAAACTGAGGAAAATAGGATTAAGTGACTTGCACAGAGTCACAGAGTTAGTAAGCATCTGAGGCCAGATTTGAATTCAGGAAGAGTTGTCCTGACTCCAGGCCCAGCATTCCATCCACTTCACCACATAGCTGCTATGTACAAAGTAAAAACATTACTTTCTACCAGGTAAAACCCTATAGACTCATCTCCCACTGGTGGCAGACATAGGCTGTTGGAAACAAAATCAATCAATCAACAAACATTTATTTATCAACAAGCACCCACTATGGGTCAAGCACAGCGGGATGAAAAAAGAAAGAAAAAAAGAAAGAATTCCTATTCTCAAGGACCTGCCCAATTTAGACAAACAGCAGTCATTGTTGCTCTTACCTGAATAGTGTCTTCATACTAATAGCATCAACTAATAATTTTGAGTATCCCTAGGATCAAGAAGAGCTAAAAGAGACTTCAGTGACCATCTACTAACAACCCTCTTTAGGAAACTAAGGATGTGGAGGCCTAAGTGACCTGCACAAGACTGAAAAAACAAAAACAAAAACAAATTTGATTATTACGTTCATTCACATTATAAAAAGGTAGCTGGGTGCAACAATTGATAGACTATTGGACTTGGAATAAGGAAGTCTTGAGTTCAAATTCTTTTTCAAACATTAACTAGCTGGATGAACATGAGCAAGTCATTTAATTGTAAACTGGCATAATAATATCACCTACCTTACAAAGTTGTTGGAAAGATCAAATGAGGTAATTTATCTAAAATACTTTGTAAAAAATTCAAATACAATCATTCTTCTTGTTACTGTAAAAATAGTTTCAGTAATCAGGATGAAACCATTTCTGTTTGGTTTTATTCACTTGTTAGGTAAACAAAATCAATAGATAATTATCAAGTATAATAATAAGTTGGCTTAAAAAAGTAAAAATGAAATCAGTCTTGGGACAATGAAAGCTAAGAAAAAAATCAGAACCTGTTTAAAACAAAGAAATGCTGAGCAGGAAATCAGGTCTAAGTAAGCAAAAGTATAAACTAACTGCAAAGACAGCGTAGGGTCTAAATATAGAAAGAATTCAAGAAACATGGAAATGATAGAACATAATCATAAAAATCATCTCCTAAACACTGCATGCCTTCAATCCCTAATAGTAGGGTGGATGCAGCTACCCTCCTCCCCCCAAAAATGGCAAGGCCATCAAGAAGGGATCTACCTCCTTGCCTAAAGGAGAGTAAAAATGGCTCAGGCTGGAAATGGAGCAGGTCAAAGGCCCTGTTCTGGTCAGTTGTGGGACTGGACCTGTGAAGAGCCCATGCATTTAGGGGCTAAGTCAGATAGGAAGCCTAGTCTTTAAAACCAATAAATAAGTCAAAATTAAATAAACATTAGCTAAATGAGTGTGTTTGGGGTGTCAAATGAAGTTGATCATCTTAAATTCATCTTCTTTCTCTCAGGTCAGATTATAATATTATATGATGGCTACTTCTTCCTAGATTAACTCTTTTTTCATACTTAAATTTCTGTTATACTTTAAACTCTGTAGGCTCAAAAACCTGGAGAGGCTTTTTAAATCTTAAAAATGAAGGAGATGCTAAGTTTACTCACTAGTTAGTATTTTAGACTTCTAATGGCTGTAATTAAAGTTGTTCAAAAGGTGAAGTAATTTAAATATGTTTAAGAACAAAATCAAGTTAATATAACCAAATTATGAAAAAAATTTAAAGCTTCAAATTTTCAGATCGTTAAGATTTTGTACGACACTGACTCAATGAATGAAAATGATCTTCCAGATTTTTTTTAAGTACCTATGTTTTCTAAGAATTATTGGGTTTTGAATGATTTCAAATGGCAAGCAAATGCAAATTTGAAGTTCAATTCCAGAATGGCACACAGACACACAAATAAGTTCTCTACAAATGTCTGTGAATGAAGTAATTTTTCATACAAATATATTTAGTAAGAAAGTTACTGAGCTGATTTAATGACATAATAAATGTCATAAAAGACAATGGATTTTAAAAAAAATAGTGTACTTTAGATGCACTATGAATATCTACAAGTAATACAATAAGCCAAAATATAGAAAATACTAAAGGGTTGGAAAAAGGAGGGAGAACATTGACCTAAAGGATAGCTTTGCTCCAGTTGAAATTTTTAATAATATTCTTAATTTTATCATTCTTTAATTTCTTAAAATCCACGAGATTGTCAACTCCTCAGGGGCAGGAATGACATCTTCTTTACCTTTGTACATTCTTCTTTCCTTATAATGTGGTATGTACACAGTATTCACAGAATAGATTATTAATGGATTTAGAGATGGAAGGAATCTTCAAGGTCCAACCCTACATTTTGCAGTTGTGGAAACTGAGGCCCAGAGAGATTAATTGACTCGACCAAGATCAATGCAGTCAATCAATGGCAAAGTCAGTACATGAATATAGGTCCTGTGACTCCAAATTGAAGGACACAAGCTAATTTTGATCTGACATGACTATAGAGCAGATACTACTAGAAACAAGTGTATCATCCCCTTACTATATTAAAACACCAAGTCATCATATAACCTTTGCTGTGTGTCCTTCCTAAATAGTCCACAACTATGTTCAGTTTGGTTCAATAGATTAATGGGAAGAGCCCACAGAACTATTTGAGTTTTATGGAGAGCAATATTGGTGATTCAGCAAAACTGTATAAATACTTGAATGCCAAAATCATTTAAAAACCGTTCTGATTGTTTCCTTTAGTAAGAGGATCAGCTGAGGGCTATCTAAGTGACAGGCAGCATGATTTGATCAAAGCAAAGGAATACCTTAGATCTCTGCTGATGACAGAATTGATGAGCTGGACTAAAGTTTATCTTTTCTACTTCCCCCCTCAGTTTTAATTAGTCTTAAAGTTGACCTGTCAAAAGTATCTTTTCAATCACTGTTTGATGCAAACTTGTCAGATAGAACTGTTCCCAAGAACGGAATGGGAAAAGTTGAGGGTATGTGGGGTGAGTAAGAATAGGTCCGAAAACCAGCTTATATCTGATGAATGCATAATTACTATCACTGAGCATCCAAAAATGATGATGCCGTGTTACACACACACATACATACACACATATATGCATATATGTATATGTATGTGTGTATATGTATATATGTGTGTATATGTATATATGTGTGTATATATATATATATACATATACATATACATATATATATATACTATTTGACGTTTCTCACAATTCCGAGATTTTCTTTTGGTCTTAAATTAGTAACTTTTTTACTTTCCAGTATAAAGGAATAAACCTCCATTGATTCGTCGAGGTTGGAGAAGGACCACTCAGTCTACATTCTTGGGAGAGCTGGACACTTCCTGGTTAGGTCTCATGTGTGCTTGGAAGCAAGATGAATGCAACCCTTTGATTTGAAATAAATGAATTATAAGGTAAGTTTCTTAAGCATGAATTGTGTGTGAGAGAGTCTTCCTTATACAGGAGAAATGAATTGTTTTAAACTTGTCCTCAGAATCCTGCAGTAATTCCTAATTTCTTAAGGTATTTGATCAGAGCATATATTCTGGAGTTTTAGATCTTTTTCTCAAGAACCCAGTTATAAATAATAAGAATTTCCGTGCCTTTATTCCAGCTATATTCTTTTTCCTCTTTATTACATCCCTCTTTTATGTTTTTTTTCATGCTCAGATACTCACACCAACCATTTTGCCAAATCAACACAGCCTGTGCCATGCACAAATCTATTTCCCATCTTTTTATATATTACTACTAAAAACTGACCTTTTCTGTGTAGCTTTTGATGATTATGCAGTTTCATCCCAATACCACAGTAAATCTAAATTCTATCAATCTGCCACCTCTAACAACCATAACCTAGATTTTGTGAATATGCACATAGTAAATATATATATATATCTTATCTCAGAAAAAAAAATAGAAATTTAAATTTAGAGGAACAAGTAGCCAAAAGCCATATTTTAGTTTATGTTATTAAATGTTTGATTCTATTTTTTTCATTACTTCAATGAATTAAAAAAAAATTCTTATCTATTTTCTTTTCTCTTAATTGTGTCAAAAGAGGAAAGAACTGGGCAGCTAGGTGGTGCAGTGGATAAAGCACCAGCCCTGGATTCAGGAGGACCTGAGTGCAAATCCGATCTGAGACACTTGACACTTACTATCTGTGTGACCCTGGGCAAGTCACTTAACCCTCATTGCCCCCCTCCAAAAAAAAAAAAGAGGAAAGAACTGATTTACCTTTTTTAAAAAATGTTGTTTTATAGCTATACATCATGGAATATAACTGGCTGAAGAATTAAAATTGAATACCACTTAGCTGGCAGTCAGCAAGGTAGTTCAGTAGATAGTGTGCCAGCCCTGGAGTCAAAAACCTAGCATCTTAAACTGTGGGTTGCAACACTTTATGGGGACATGTAACTGAATGTTGGGGTCATGTAAAAATGTCTTGGGCAGAAAGGGGTCACGAGTGGAAAAAGTTTAAGAAGTCCTGGTCAAGAAGACTCATCCTCCTGAGTACATGTATGGCCTCAGACACTTAGTAGCTGAGTGACCCTGGGCAAGTCACTTAACTCTGTTTGTATCTGGTTCCTTATGTGTAAAATGATCTGGCGAATGAAACGGCAAACCACTCTATTATGTCTGCCAAGAAAACCCCAAATGGAGTCACAAACAGTCATTCATGACTAAAAATGACTCCACAACAACAGATGGTAATGGAGAAGTACACAGTGAGTTTTATTGAGTCAAAGAACAACAAAGACCCAGAGTAAAGTACAGCATCATGTATGACTAAAAAATATGAGTTGGTCAACTGGCCAGAAAGAGAAGTATCTGGTGAACAAATGTTTTCCCAGTTATGCTTGTGATGCCACGAGAAAGAAGGAAATGCACTTATTATATTGAAAACTCCTATGGAGAAATTGTGACAACTGGTCAAAAGTCACATAAGGTTAAGTAGACATAAAAGGGTTATAATCTACATTATTGGAAGGAACATCAACAGCAAGAAGATCAAAGATCGATTTTCATATTTGAATATTTCTCCTCCAAAACTATTTTCCAAAGAGTTAACTTATTCATAATCCTTCGCAACTGATTCATCCTCTAACCACTACCCAAAACATTAATGTATGTTTTAAAATTTATTTTCAATGCTCTTTTTGAAGAATTGAACAGTTTGTGTTTGATATCAAGAATAGATAATTTTATCTTTAAACTATCTGACTCATAATATCAAGAGAAATTGTAAAGCTTGTCAAAGGTGTTTCCCTCTGCCCAGAAGATGTGTAGTGAAAAATTCAAATGGAAATAGTGCTGACCTCATAGATGGTAAAAACATCTAGATGAAAGGTTTTTACCCTAAGATCTGTGAACTTGTATTTAAAAACATGTTTAGTTAATTGTATTGCAATTTCAATGTAATTGCTTTCCTTTGTAATTATATGCATTTTATTTAATTAATTTAAAAAAGCATTATTTTAAAAATGCGTCCACTAGCTTCACTTGACAAAGGGGTCTATGGTACACAACAAAAAGTTATTTATCTCTTCTGGAAATGATCCTGTTTGTTGAGGATAATGTACTGGTTTTATTGATTTATTGAGCATCTCAAATAAGATCCAAAATCATATAAATATTTGACTTAACTAACTTTGCAAGAAAAAAAAGGATGGGTGGGTGGGAATGATTGAAGAATCCCTATTTTCCAGATTATGATAAAAAATTGGATAAGTAACCCATTTCATTAGTACATATTTCTTGGGTAGATACCAAAGGTGAACAAAGAATGAATATCTGCATAGGAAGAAGAGAAAATACCAGATTGCATTTGGGAAATTAAGCAATATGTTGAATGATCCCAAACTTCTTGCTGAAACAAAAGCCCATAATTTTACATTCCAAAGATGATATATGGTTTATTATTATAAATGGGAGTGATGCAAACTGCCTTTAAGAATATATTACTTTTAAGAAAAATAATGCATGTATGTTAATAGTTATAATAAAAATGAAATATTCTAAGTTCACGAGAGTTATGAAAAGTAACATGAAAAAAAATTTTTTTATGCAGGACAATGGGGGTTAAGTGAATTGCCCAGGGTCACACAGCTAGTAAGTGTCAAGTGCCTGGAACCGGATTTGAACTCAGGTACTCCTGAATCCAGGGCCGGTGCTTTATCCACTGCACCACCTAGCCGCCCCCAACATGAAATTTTTGATGAGAAATATATTACTTCAGAAAGGAACCAAATAGAGAAGTTAACCCCCAAACTGTCCTATCATTGAAAGACATTTATCTTTTACCACAATACTACCAACTTTATCTTATGTTATTTGTTGAAATCTGTGTCATGAACTGAACTTTTGTGACTGAAGATCATGAGAGCAGAATATTAGCATTACCTTTTTCAATGTGTATCCTTTTAGATTCATGGCCAAGATCATGGCCAGCCAGATCCCCCTCTTTTGGACCAGGTAACACATTTGGTGACAAACCCATCAGCATCTGGTTCATGGATAGCCCATTCTGATGGACAGCTGCTGGTACAAAACAGAACACATATACACATACACACAGTGATGCTATTAATAACATAGTGTTCCATTTACATTAATTAATCTTCCTTCATACAAAAGGGGAACCCTATCTTCTTACTATCACTTAAGTACTTTTAATTTTCTAATCTATTTTTTAATATGCTTGTACTTTTCCAAACGAGGTATTCAAGTTCCATTTTTCATTAACACCCCATTAATTCTAGGGCATTATTTAATATTTTAGAGTACTATTTAGCTCATTGACTTGGCACTTTAATGTATAGTACTTTTTGAGAAACTAAATGCAGTTTTCAAAAATGCTTGATGAACAATTATGAAAACCTTTTCTTTGATAAGAAATCATATTTTTAAAAATGATTTTAGGTAAAAAATTTCATACTCCAACAAATAACTATTCATTGAATTTTTTTTTGAATGAAAAAACTAGTGTTCCTTCATCATATAATCAGCAGAAAGTGCCCTGAACTAGTAGGATAATGAATCAGATGACCAAAATATCCATCTAATTTAGATTATGCCATCGATGAAGATACGTAACCAAGTGCCAATCCTGAAGACTTCATGAATGACTCTACCATTTGTTGGTAATTCATGATATATTAATCAGATTCCTTCAAATATTATAATAAAATTTTCCTGCTACATCAATATTTTATTCTACTTATTATTTAGGTATCCTTTTTGCATCTGGGACAAATGAACAATGAAATAAAATAACCCTAATTTTTGGTAAGAAAACTTTACCTATCCCTTTAGAACAAACTATTAATTCCAAGATTTCATGGAATAGACTGGGATTGAGTTCATCCTATAGAGAAATGTCACTGGAAAGCATAGAAATAGGTCATTTCTGCTGTTTTATTGAAAGAATATTGCTTTTGAATTATTATGATAAATAAAACATAATAGTGGTCTTTTTTCACCTATTTAAGAATTGGGGTAGATGAAAACCTCCCCACAGATTATATGAAATACTTAAAAGTTCAAATATAGTAGAATTCTTTCCATAAATTTGGCATTTCTATTGAAGAGAGATTGTGTAAAAATGGTATGTTTTGATCTTCATGATTTGCTAATAGTCTTATCCCTATAAGGACGCTTGAAAGTCAATGTTATAGTCACCAGAGGTATTTCTACATTAGCAGATCATAGATCATAGAACTAGAGCTGAAAAAATAGAATCCATGGTTTCCAACACCCTCATATTACAGATGAGAAAACTGAGGTCCAGGGAGTTTGAAAGACTTACCCTTGATCACATAGCTACTGCTCAAAATGGAATTTGGAAATGGAAGTTTGAAAAACTATGTAGCACCAGTGAATGATTTCAAAAAAACAAAAGTAGATTTGCATCTTTCCATAATTTTAAAGTTAAAAAACCTAGCAACAATTATTTCTACCATAATTAACAACAAATTTGAAAATATTCAATTGGAGATATTGAATTCTATAGTATTTAACTTTAGACAAACATATATAACTTTCATCTTCAAAAAAGCATGTGTTATTGTTGTTCAGGTATTTCACTCATAGATTCTTTGTGACCCTCATTGGGGGTTTTCTTGACAAAGATACTGGAGTAGTTTGCCATTTCCTTTTCCTACTCATTTTACAAATGAGGACACTGAGACAAAACAATGACTTGTTTAATGTAACACAGCCAGTAAGTGTCTGAGGCCAGATTTGAACTCAGGTCTTCCTGACTCCAAGCTCAGCACTTTATCTTCCTTCCATGCTACCTAGCTGCTCTCAAAAATGCATATGCCTGTGCATATGTGGGGATGCGTATAAGTATATGTATTAATAGGTGTGTATATATCTACATAGATTGTATATATATTCTATGTCATATATGCACATTGTACTTACTGTATATTGTACATATTGTATATCTATGTTTATAGATATACAATATTTGTAGATACATTCATGTGTGTACCACCAAGGGTAACCCATAAAATGAGGAGGCTGGATGAGATGAACCTCTAAGGTTCCTTTCCAGTTCAAAAGCCATGTTCCTAAAAGTCTTTATATAACAACTAATGATTATAACTCTAAGTCTAAAAAGAGTGTATTTGTTAGTGTCTATGGGCTAATCAATTAATTTGTTTAAGGGAAAAAATCAATGAAATTAGTCAGAGATAAAGTGTGGAGATAAGTCAGAACTCCTTGATAAAGAGAAAAACATTCACTGTTTGGTTAAAAATTTCACTTTTCAACTACTTTGTTCCAGTCTTACATCTTGGGAGATATTTCTGGGACACTGAATGAATTGTGCCATTTGTCTATCACAGGTCAATGTATGACTACACATCAATATAGCCCCAAATTTATTCCATATTATAGAATTAAAATAATATTTTAAAATCCAGTTCTACATTGATAGAATGAGTCATTGAAACCCATAGCTAATTTTAACTTTGGTCAATAAATTGCAAAATCTTCAACTTAAAAAATGAAAACCAAAAAACAACCCCTTCTCTTTAATGATTAACAAAAAGTAAAACCCATCATTTTGAATTCTATTCCTTCCATTTTCTAAGTCTGCCCCTCTTTGGGAACTTTTAATGAAGAATCTGAAGTGGCCCAAATGATTGGCTGTAGGCTAGCTGAGGAATCAAAATAACGGGATATACTGTGCCCAACTTGTACAGTCAGATACTGAATAACTGAGAGCTGCATTCGCTTCAGAAACTAATCTAGAAGGTTACTTTCCATCTCAAGCTCTGTTTCATAGCTCAAAGCTTTATGTGTGGTATTACAGAGTGGGAGTTTATATCAAAAACTGTTAATGTAGCATCATACCTTAGGATATTGCAAACTGGGAAACATAATGTTGAGAGATGGCTCTTGCTACAGAGCTTCAGAACATGATACATCTGAGATCTATTTGGAGTGAGGGCATTTTGATTAGAAAAGCCAGCTGAACCTAATAAAGTTTAAAATGGTGACAAGGAAAAGTAGGTGACCTACGGATTCTATCAGAAGAACTCTCAGTCCGTGCAGGGGAGCTAGATACGCTGCTGCTCCGGTGAGATGATGGATGACTGCCAGGTCTTCGACCCTCTTCGAGGGAGGGGGCAGGGGAGGGACTGTCTGGAACACGTTCCTATACCCCCACAGGAAGAAAAATAATAATAATAATGAGTCAAATACAATGGCTCTCTTGTCTATTGAATACTGCTTCCCCCCCCAATACAGTAAAAAACATGTTAGAGCAAAGAAAAGGATTATTTTAGTTTACATTTGGCTGCATTAAAAACATCCCCACTTATCTTGAGCTTTTCTCAGGATATAAACAATGAACCCACAAAAGCCACACAAAGGAGGGAGAGTAGAGAAGAATAGTCAGATAACATGCATCCGGAAAACTTGCATAGGTATACACTCCTATAGCAATGGCCAAAGTTAGATATAGCCTACGTCTCCTATTTGGAGAAAATGGGACCCAAATAAGAGGACCAAAAATAGCTAAATTGTAAGCTATAATGAATGAGTAGAGCAAAGTGGACTTCAGTACTAAAGAATTATCCTTTTTAAAGAAGTCTATGAATGGAGCTATTATAGTCTGCTGTGTCAATGAGTGTCTGAGGACTATTTAGCACATAGATTATTAATGTGATAGACCAAAATAATGCCAGAAGAGTTGTTAACATTTATTCCATCACTGTTCTGCTATCCAAGCATTAGAAAGCCACATTTTTAGTAATCTGCAAAGCCTGAACTAATAATGGACACACATTTTTCACAGAATTTCAAGGTGGGAAGAGACCTCAGTAAGCAACTAGTCTGACCTATAAGGAAAAAAAAAATCCCCACCAGCAGGAATCACAGACATACACATAGTATTGAAAGTTATACATCCAATGGATATATATTTTGAAAGAAAAGGCAATGGAGGTTAACCACACTTTACACAACACTCTCCTTCTGTTCTACTAAGTGTATATGATTTGGAGTTTATGAAGCTCTGAATAAAAAGGAAATTAAACAAAAAGGCAAAAGAAGAAGAATATGCACTCCATTCCACTCAGAGTACCAGACAAGCAGCCTTTTCCTGAAGTCCTCCAATGGAGAGGACCCCATTCCTTTCTAAAGAAGCCCAATCCATGTTTGCATTGCTCTAATTGTTAGGAAGTTTTTCCCTATATGTAGCCTAATTTTGCCTCTCTGAAACTTCCGCCCCTTACTCTTAGCTCTGCTCTCTGGGGCCAAACAGAACAAGTCTAATTATCCTTTTATACGATAGCCTTTCAAATACTTGAAGGCAGCTCTCATGTCCTCCTTGAGTCTTCTATTGTCCATCCAGGCTAAAAATACCCAGTCACATTAAAACCAGTCTTTTGTCTCATTCTAGTTTTCAACTAACTCTGGGGATAGCCAAAACCACTTTTAATTTTGTTTATTTAAGAGGGCTATAAATATTACAAAGCTTATATGTGAACTAGAAGAAAAACTCTCTGGTGAATAAGGGAAAAGAAGTGAAGTGAGAGAAAGGAAAATTGTGTGAGCAGAGCTTACACATTTTATAGGATTGAGAATATTGTCCCAGAGTCAGTGTAGACTATTTTTTTACTCTTTATTTTGGTTACCACAAATACTTTTGTATTAGAACAAAGGAAACTTTGCTATTCCTTCCCACTTTCTACCTCCTAATATTGCCATCAATTCCCTTCCCCACCCCCAAGCCCTTCTACAATATACAATGGGACTGGGTCCAGAAAATACCCAAGTAGAGAAAAGTTATGCAACTGCACATTCTCTGAGTTACAACAAACATTACTGTAATCAGGTTAATAAGTACAATGATAATAATATTCATTACTTGGGGTAACAATGGGGTTTATAGATACAAATGCTATCCAAGAAATCCCTCCTTTGGAAGAAGGAATTAAGGGAAAATTCCTTCTCTTTATGAAAGAACTCTCTATTTTAAAATTAATAAAACAGAAAATGACCTTTATGAATTTTGATTTGTGAATCTACATTTTTAAAAAAATGGTAGTTAAATGGGTATAAAATTAAAAGCTAATTAAGGAGTAGGGCAAACATAAATCAGATATCAGTACTAGACAGTGAATGGCAAAAACCGTTTCTGAAATGCAACACATGTAATGGCTACTCACATAATATAGGGAAAGACAAATAGGAACCAAAATTAGTACATAGAAATTATTACTAAAAAAGTGACTAATATTTTCAAAACCAAATGTAGGAATCAAATTCTAGGCCTGATTCTTCACTTTGTATCTTAGTAAGCATAAGCAATGTGTCTGTAGGGTAAAGAGGAAGGTAACTTCTTTTCTGTGTAGCTCAAACTCTTCTAGGTTTACAATGGTGTAGTATAGTCGAATTTACTTTAGCGTCAGAGGATCTGGTTTCAAGTCCCATCTCAGATCCATACTACCTGTGTGACAGTGGCCAAATTACTTAATTTCCCTGGACCACAGTCTTCTTATCTGTAAGATGAGCACCTGAGGTCTCATCCAGTTCTAGATCTATGAAACTTTGTGAGCAGTTTCAAGGGCAGTCTTAATTTTTGCAGTTATTGTTTTGTTTTGTTTTTCTAGCATTGGGCTTAGAGTTAGGAGAACTGGACATAAAATCTCTTCCTTAATAGTATCAAAAACAAGCATTTAAATAATTGACATAGACATGTTCCCCCACCCTCCCAAAGAGCACTCTGTTACAAGAATCTAGGATAGTTTATTGTCTAGTACCTATTTTCTCCTGAGTTTCCTCTTTTACAAAATGCAGATAATTTTATTACCCTCCCATGGTGGTCAAGTAAAGTGTCTTGTAAATGTTGCAGCTTAGAATCATAGACTCAGAGATGGAAAATATCTCTAAAGGGGCATTTAATTCTCTTCTCTAAAATCTCTATTAAGTGGTCACCTGGCCTTTGCTCAAAAACCTCCAAAGATAGGTTACCACTACTTCAAGAGGCAGGACATTGGAGTTAAGAAACCTTGGTTAGACTCTTTCTTGTTACTAACTAGATTTGTGACCCTGCACTCATCACTTGACCTCTCCAAAGCTCAAGTTCCTCAGGTATAAAATGAGGAAAAAAATGATACTAGCTAGTAGTTGTGCCTCCTGTGCCAAAAGGTTGTGTGGAAAGAGCTTTGTAAACTTGACATCTTTTAAAAAAATTTCCTCACCATTCTGTGTATCTCTTCTGAACTTACTGATGGCCCCAAAATGTCTGTTCATAACTCAATTGTATATTTCAGATGGGATCTTACCAAATCACCTATTTTTGTACTGGATAACATAATTACATGGGACCTAAGGAAGGGATAGGAACCACACATGTGATTTCATTGGTAAGGGGAATTCCTGGATAAGGAAACTACCTCTAATAATGTAGGTTGGCATCATCAGTGCAACTTAAAGGCTAAACAAGTTGCATAGAGCAGGGCTTAAAGCTTTTCCACTCATGACCACTTTTTGCCTGAGAAATTTTTACATGACCCCAGGCATATATGGCTTTATGAAACAGGTACACATAACCTTTTATTATTGTCAATTTTTTTGTGACCCCTACATTCCCTTATGTGATCTCCTATGGGGTTGCAACCCACAGTTTTAAGAAGCTAGGGACTAGGGACAGCTGGGTGGAGCAGTGGATAGAGCACTGGTCCTGGATTCAGGAGGTCCTGAATTCAAATCTAGCCTCACTATCTGTGTGACCCTGGGCAAGTCACTTAACCCCAATTGCCCCACCCAAAAAAAAAGAAGCTAGGGATTAGAACATTGAGAAGTTAAATGGCCAAACAGAAAGTAAATGGTAGAGATGGGATTTGAACCCAGATGTTCTTGGTTTCAAGACCAATTCTCTATCCACTACAAAACAAACCTAAGTATAGCACTAGCTTTTTGGGTTTTTTTAACCTAAAATATCTAAAATTTTTTATCATCACTATCATTGTCATCATTACTACCACCTTGTATAATTTTATTAAATATTCTTTTAATAATTTGGGGGAAGTTTGTCAGAAAAGTACACTTATAAATCATATCCCCTAAGCTATCTGTGTCTTAAAAGATAAGGGGGCAACTAGGTGGTGCAGTGGATAAAGCACCAGCCCTGGATTCAGGAGGACCTGAGTTCAAATATGACTTCAGACACTTGACTCTTACTAGCTGTGTGACCCTGGGCAAGTCACTTAACACTCATTTCCCCACCAAAAAGGAAGAAGAAGAAGAAGAAGAAGAAGAAGAAGAAGAAGAAGAAGAAGAAGAAGAAGAAGAAGAAGAAGAAGAAGAAGAAGAAGAAGAAGAAGAAAAGAATTCCAAGAGGCAGAGGTGAGGAAAAAGTGCTTTGCATACATAGGTGACCACCTGTGCAAATGGACAAAGGTAGGAGATGCAATATTGTGTACAGTAAGGGAAGTTCTGATTGTTGTTAGAGCCTTTAGGAATTGAAATGGCCTAGCTCATAAAGTAGCATGTACCTCCTTACCAAATGTTTTCAAGCAGAAAATAGATGACCACTTAGGTATTGTTATTCTAAACAGATTAGATAGATTAGGTAGGTTCTGAGGATTCTCAGAGGTCTTCTTAGATCTTACTCTCCATCATGTACTCTTTGATCCAGTGACACCATTCCCACTCTTCCAAAACTACACACTACTATATCTATCAGCTTTTGGCATTTTCTCTAGCTGTCCATGATGCTGGGGATGTTCTATCTCTTCATCTCCACCAATTGTGTTTCCTGGCTTCCTTCAATACCATCTAAAATTCTATCTTCTACATGAAGCCTCAATTCAACTAGATTCTAGTATTTTCCCTTTTAACTCAATTCAATTCGATTCAAATAAACATTTTAAAGTGTTTATTATGTGCCCTACATTGTGCTTCCCTCTTAATTATTTCTGACTTATACTGTATATAACTTATTAGTACATATTTGTTTGCTTGTCATCTTCCCCATTAGGCTCCTTGAGGACAAGAATGCTATTTTCCCTCTTTTTGTAGCCCTAGTGTTTAGCACAGAGTCTGTCCCTTAGTATGTGCTTAATAAATATTTATTGACTCACTGCCTGACTAACCCAAAGGATTTATTTTTTATCCCCAATACATTAATTGATTAGAAAGTAGACTAGGAAAATTGAACCAAAAAAAGCCTCATGAGGGATAAAGACATTTAAAGGAAAATTTAAATATGGCAAGTAAAGGGTTACTAAAGGGAAAATGTTATTTAACTGTGCTAGTTTCTCATTCAACTATTTTATTTAAATCTGTCCTGAATAGCATGTAAAAAAATGGATGCATTCTCATTTAGTTTTCCAAACCAAATAAATCAAGCATGCTAGGTTTATAAATTGCTGAAGTTCATTAAGTGCACAATGCAAACAAATGACCTAAAATTTTAAGAAACAAATATATAATTAAGAAAGTAGAGAAATCACATCTGTACCAAAAAAAAAAAAGATGTGTATCACTTTATAATAATTCTAAAAAACAATGGGAATGGTTTGCCTCTTTTTTTAACAAAGGATTTGGCATCACCTCACCATGACCCTGAAACACAAGTTCAAGCTGATTAGCCACTGCCGAGTGTTTTCAGCCACCAAAGAATCTTCCCGTGTGTACGGTGAAAAAGGCTAGACAAAATTAATGTCATCTCTTCTTGAACAGACAATAACTATCAAGAGTATAATCATTTGTATTAAGGTCATTATATAAGCATATACAACACCCTGCCATACACACACACAAACACACACACATACACATATCCAGTAGAACTCCTTTACAAAGCTAGGCCAACATTGATCTTGGAAGACAACATGGCATAGTGAATAAAAAAAATGCCTTGTAGTCTGGAAGATCTAGATTTAAGTCCCATCTCAAACACATAGGGCTACGTGCCCCTAAACAACTCTTTTAAACTATCAGTGACCTTGCAAACTTTCTAAATAAGGCTATAAGTTGGAGAGAAGAAGATTATTTGCCTTGGAAGATGAAGCTACTGACTATAAGTCCAATGAACTCAATTTTTTTTGAACTATCATAAAAATGGACTCTATTCCAATAAGATTTTACTTCAAATAATTTTATATTTTGAAGAACATTCTGGATATATCTTTCCAAATCAATGCAAACACAAGTTGTAGTTTAGGAATAGGTAGCTAAGTAGCTAAATATATGTTCTACTAAATTTTAAAGGTGATAACATGGATTCCTTGAATATTCTAAATACTCAACCATACCACAAGGGAGTTGAAACTATAATATTAACTGATAATGCCTTTCCCTTTTCTACCTAACTTATAAAGTATCAAATGAATGTATGTGTACACACACACACACACATACATATATGTAATATATATATATAATACATATATATGTATAGTTCTTGTCTGTCAAAATCACGATGACATTTTCAATTGCTGAGTTACTGAAAAAGTTATCTATAATAGCTGGGCAAAACTTTGTGGGTAGAGCTCTCTCTATAACTTTTCCTTTTCCTTTATCCAATTCTTACTAATGTTGTTTTCTTTTAAGAACTTTTTAAAGTATCAATAAGTATATATGAAAGAAATCTTTGTAGTTCTTTCCATGTTTAGTTCAACAAAGAGAACGTGCATTCTTGAAAGAGATCAATTTCCTTTAAAGTCTTTCATTGCAAGTCCGGATTTCCTGTCATAATACATTTTGCAGTGGTGCTAATGGAAGGCATGAAAATCTGATGTTACTTCGGAAGTATTTAACTCTTCATATACAACATATTCTTTCTTGGATTACCCCCAGTGGCAATAGTTATGCAGCTAAAAATCCATCAGCTGATTTTTAAAAACATTCACCACATAAATTTATAAGCTACCTAGCTAGTCAACAGATATACTTAAATCAAAGTTTACCTTTTCTATTTTCTACATTTTTTATGATCACATAGAATAAATGGAAAATGAATCACAAAATATTCTCAGCTGAGAATTAGGACTATAACAGGATGTTTTAATATTTAAATTAAAAATCATTATTTGCCTTTTTTCAAGTTGTAATACTGCTAAGTACTGTAACATTTAATGTAGCTTCAGGACTATTTTAATTTTGATTATCATTGTTTGTTCAGAGATGAAGAAAGCAAATAAAATGTTTTAAACCAAGTGTTTTAAACACATGCAAATTGTCAAGAACTTAAGCATGTTAGTATTCAATAGAAACTGTCTATAAATTGGAAAACAGCGTATTTAGTCATTTCACTTAATGTATAATTTCAATCTTTGGAACATTATGCATTGTTCTTTGAAGAATTTCATTAAAGTGAAATCCAGGAAGCAAGTAAAATTTGAATACATTGTTGTACAATAAATTAATTTATTTCAACTGCTTAATTCTTTTATAATATTTATATGCTTGCCTTTACCGAGTATAATATAAGATGGAGAATAATGGAGACAACAAAGGCTTTCTTAAGAAGAGAATATCATAATTATTACTGAAACAAAATATAATGAGTCTTATTTTAACATAATAAGAAAAAGCAGGACATTGTCTATGGAAGAAACTATAGAAACTGGATTTATCAGTTCATTTGCACAATAGCCTTTAACCCCAAAAATGAATTTGAAGGACATAGGCAAAAGAATATTTAATTTAATACTTCAACATACTGCTGTATAATCTTGTATCACAAATCCACCAATCAATAAAACACAGTCTCTGGCAATTTTCCATCTTTAAGAAAACTAGTCACAAATAATAAATGGAATTCAAGATTAATACCCTCTCATCAAAAAAGAGGTCAAACAAAACTAATGGTCCTAGAAGAGTAAAAGAAGAAAGCTGCACTATTCGCATGTAGGTGGAATGAAAATTATATTATTCTTTAGGATATTCTATCTCAGACATGTTTCAAAGGCAAATTGTTCTAAACTTAAAAAAAAAGAATGAAATTAGGAGAAATGCCATAGCTTTAGAGACATCTCCAGTTCCTTTTGAGGTTCAGCTTAAGTGCTAACTCCTTCAAAAATCTGTGGCCACTTTCAGTACTTTATATTTATTTTAGATAAATTTTCTATCTGTTATCTGTTAACCATATCTCTAGTCACCAAGGCTCACAACCTATGTGTCATACTAAACTCCTCACTGTCTCTCTTTCTTGCCCTTTTGCGAAATCCTGTAGATCCTATCTTGTTAACATCTCTCATATATATGTGTGTGTGTATATATGTGTGTGTGTAAATAAATGTGTGTATATGCATGTATATATGTGTGTATATATGTATGTGTCTGTATATATTTATGTATGTGTGTGTGTGTGTGTGTGTGTGTGTGTGTGTGTGTATACATGTGTATATATAGGTATATGGTGCCTTCAAGCCTGGATTATTCCAATAGACTGATGGATGATCTCCCTGACTCAAGTCTTCTACCTATTCCAATCTGTTTTCTACTTAGCTGGCAAACTGAGCTTCCCAAGCACAGGCATGACAATATTCACCTTCTCATTCAATAAACTCTTGTGGCTCCCTATAACTCCCAGGATCAAATGCAAACCCCTCTGTTTGGTGTTTAAAGTCCTTCATAGGCTGCCTTGCCCTTCCACCTTTCTTATATCTCACTCCCCTCCATGTTCTCTGTGATCCAGTAACACTCATTTCTTTTCTGTTCCTCCCACAAAACACTCCATCTCCCAACCCTATCACTTCCAAAATGGTTTGAAAATGTGTCCTCTCAGTATGGTTTAAGTTCCTTGAGGACAGGAACTGTCTCACTTTCATAATTGTATGCCCAGTGGCTGCATCATACCTGGTGCTTAAGAAAGGCTTGCTAATTGACTGATTAGAATAAAAAAAAAGAATATGGCATAATCTTAGAATAAGTTTGTCAAAAATGATCACAGTTTCTTTTGTCTTTTCTCACAGGACTTTTGCAAGTAAATTTATCTGTTACTTTTGTGCTCTTTTCAAGTGTTTCCTATCTGATCTTATTTGTAGGAATTCACAGTGAACAAAATACTAGAGTAAAGAGATCTTACAATAGGTTGCCCTAATTTTTAGTTCGTATATAATTGCTTTTATATAATTTCAAACTGATAAATTAGGGTGCTAAGTTAGTCACATAGTTTGAAGTGGAGAAACTGAGGAATTTTAAGTCTGGAGGACATTATATGGGATATGGTAGGTCCCATAGACAAGTATCTTCCTATAGTCTTGCTCTGTGAGTAAAGTTCATTAAATAATAGGAAAAAAGGCAAAGGGGTGAACTGTGTAAGTTATAAGAATAATTCTTAGACCTAGGAGGCAATACTGTATGCTAAGTGAAGAAAGGGGGAACACAGCAGCAAAAGAAATTATTGAAATTAGGGAGATGGGTGTGCTTTCAGCAGGCATCTTGATGCAAGTGATTTTCTTTCTTTTTTTAGTATTAAAACATAGTTTTAAAATACATCCCTTGGGCACTGCTCTGTGTGACATAACTTTTAAAAAATTAAAAGGAAGGAAGAAATAGAAAAATCAGGAAAATTGATAAATATATCAAAAATTATATGCAGTATTTTACACCATTGGATCCCCACCTCTACAATATAGTCAGGTGGAAGTACCTACTCATTTCTTTTTTACATGAAATTTGTTTTTTTTCCCTAATTTCACAAGTTTCATTTTTTTAAATGGTGATTGTTCTATTGACATTATTGCAGTTATCTTATATATTGTTTCATTGACTTGTTTTACTTCGCTTACTGGGGACAATGCTTGCTAGATAGTAAGCTTTTGTAAAATCCACTGAGGGTTAAGTCACTAAATGGAACTGGCTCCCTAACAAATTGTGGGAAACAGAGCTGTTACAGGCTGGACCATTAGCAGAGAAAATAGATAGCCCATGGACCGTTAAAGGTACTTTATAACCCTGATGGGGAGATGATACTGCCTGTCCCCAGAAAGCAGAACCAGTATATACATGCTACATTATCATCATTGTTATTACTTGTCACTATAGGCTTTTCCAAATTGCTGATATCTCTGCTCAGCTGTTTAGTGGTCTGATCCACTGTGTCCTAAAAAGTTACTTGCTAATTTTTAGTATGTTGTATCCTATAAAATCTTCTGAAAGATTAATAAGGAAAATTATTTCATAAATAGAAAAATGAAACCTCTTCTGGAGGAATTAAGAGACATAAAAAAAATCAAATTCCTTTACTAGATATTGCTATTTTTGAAGTTTTTGATACTTTAATATTTATTGGGACCTAACCATACTGCAAATATTGATGACTATTTGGTTTTATCAAAATACACATGAAAACAGTAAAAATAGTAGAAGTCTTCAGACTTAAAAAAAAAAGTTTGTATCAGGATAGGACCAAGGAATATCTTCATTACATGTGGTTTACTATAAATTTTGTATTTGTGATCAGTGAATAATGAAAGTAAAACAAAAAATTGATCAAATGGTGATAAAGAATCCCTTCAGGGGTAGCTAGAAGGCGCAGTGGATAGAGCATGGGCACTGGAGTCAGAAGTACCTGAGTTCAAATCTGGTCTCAGACACTTGACATTTACTAGCTGTGTGACCCTGGGCAAGTCACTTGATCCCAATTGCCATACCAAAAAAAAAGTCCCTTCAGCTCCTGTCCACTTCAAAGTGGTTGTCCAAAGATTGCTTGTTGCCTATAGAGAGTTGCATAGTTATCAGTGATTTCTGGAGGTATGTGTTTTCTTGGAAGCATAGGTGTCTTCAAGGTTTTGAATTGGGAGTAAAATTGTCACTAAACTAAATTCATTCACAAAGAGAAGATGTTGAAAGGGGCCAGAAAGGAAAAAATAGGGATTTCCCTAAACTCTGAGTGTACACATATAAATCTCCCTAGAATATGGGGAAAATTAAGCTGAGTATTAACTTATTCTGCATTTTCATAGAATGTCCTATACTGGCAAAACACTGCGGACTTGCATTTATCTGTGATGGTGAGAATGCTAGGCAGAATACACACAATGGAAACAGACCCAGGTACACTTTTTATCATAAGTAGTAGAACTATCACTTCTAAATTTCAAAATAGTCTAAATGCTAGAATAGGTAAGCCATTATGACTTGATCTTTTGAAAAAAGAAAGCTCATAGGATCACCTTGAATATCTTGAATGAGAAGAACATCAGAGTTTCTAGAATTCTGAGTATAATTGGTAGAATTTCTGCTATAACAGATAACAGAGAGTCCTTTGGGAAGAATGCTCCTAGCATACTATGTAACATAAATGCCTATTATGATCTACTTCATACATAGATTTTGTTATTATAATTAGAATTGTCACTGATCCACAAATCTTATATTATTTTTTCTAATATGATTTTTATTTTTGTCTTTGGCTATCTATCTGTTAGGATGCCATAAGGGCTATTTAATCTTCTGTCAAAAAGTTCTCCTATTCAATAATAACAAAATTTGGGAGAAACATCTAAAAAGGCAGTTTCTTAGGGGAGAGAGCTTTAAACCTAGAGGTCCCTCATTATCTCCGGGTCACCAATATTTAGGCGAGCCACCCAATTAACTCTTCATAAAATTTGGCCCCCACACAACCATACAGAAAGCAACTGTCAATTATTCTTTTATCAGGCCAAATAAACATAATGGCTGAATATGTTTTTATAATAATCGCACTAAAAAGGCAGTACATTGTTATCCCAAGCACTTTTGTCCCATTGGCTTGAGAGTTTAATCTGTGAGGTCTTCTGAAAACTGGTTTACCAGCTGACTTGAATAAATCTTTAGAAGTAGGCTCTCTTAGACATATTCAAGTGATGCTAATTTTTCACCTTAATTTCAGAATATTTAAAAAAAAATCTTTATTCTGTTTTCACTAGAAATTTTTCACATAATAATAAATTTTTGAGTTATAAGGGAGCCCAGAGGTAATATGGTCCAAAAGATACCTGAAAAAAATTATATTTACAACATAATGGACATCAGAATCATCCGGGCTTTGATTAAAAACCTCAGATCTGGCTGAACTCACTACCTTCCTGAGTCAATCATTAAACAAACATTTATTAGGTACTTACTATGTCTCAGGTACTGTGCTAATGACTCACAGATCATTCCACAATTAAATAGCTCTAATTCTTAGGACATTCTTTTTAAATGTGCTTCTTTGTAACTTCTACCCATTAAGCTATTACTTCTAGTTCTGTCTTCAGTTCTCCCTCTGAGACAAGGCAGTATTTCCTAGGGCAATGGGCACTAGATCTGAAATCAGTGGATTTGGCTTCAAATCCTAGTTTTATCATTTATGGCCTGGGTGTCATCATTGTCAGTTTGAAGGACATCAAATGAAATTTCAAGGTTGTTTTCATTTTCTTTATCATCATTAATGAATTGGGAAAGTTTGATATGGTTTCTGAGAATTTCATGTTCTTCTTTTAAAAACTATAACTTTTAAGCAATTATATGTTAGAGAAGTAGTTCTTGGTTTGAGACAATGACCTGCCTCCAAGGTACATTCCAGCTCTAAAATATTTAAACAGATAAAATTGGTAAGAATGTAATACATGGTTAATTAGTCTGTACTCTTGTATTTTATAGATAAAAGCTCAATTATATCATTATATTCCCATACACAATGTCTATCTTTAAAATCTAAATTTAAATGTGATAAAGCTATGTCATGTCTAAGGGATAGCTCAAAGGTCAATAGGTAAGTGTCAAATTTAATGTTTCATGGTTGTTCCAATCTGTTCTCTTATTAATACAATTCATACTAATGATTTCGTTACAAAAAGGATGTTATTTCTCCATTTTGATTATGAATGTTCATAATACATAATTATAAGTTAAGACAGGTGAAAACATTTAAAACAGCTGGGGTATTTTTATTTGCTTATTTCTTTGTATTTTCCTAATTCTGCTTCTCTTTTGTCCTAAAATCATTTCACCCTATTTATAATATTCAATAAGGATGTGTCTCAATTTTATTATAATTGCTTTTCACTAGGAAATGAAATATTCTCTAGGACCATAAAAGTTTTTAGTGTTTTGTGAGATTACAGATAACAAAATATAGCTCATTAACTACAAATGTAGTGAATTTTGCAGAGAAAGGTCAAAAAGTTTTTACATGCACTGGTTTTGTAGCAGGCCTTATTTCAACCATATTAGTTAGAATTAGAAATTGTGTGTGTGTGTGTGTGTGTGTGTGTGTGTGTGTGTGTGTGTGTTCAAAATCAACATCAGTGCTTATGAAACAGGTGGGGGAAAGAACAATGTAATATAAATTTATCATTAAAAACAGTACTAATGCTGAGAAACTGGCAATCCATTTGTATTAAATGCAGCTATGAAAAACACTTATCAAGAGAATATATAGTCAGATAATGTACTAATCACCATATTCTGAACTAGTGAGTCGGATTAAATGATTTTCCAAGGTTTTATACTGATACCTTTGTGTCATCAGAAAAATTGTGGAAGACCTCAAGGATATTGGGTGGACCAACTGTGATGAACTTATGGCATTGCTCAAATGTGATTCTCAAATAAATTGATAAGCATGAATGGATTGCAAACTTTACCACTTGGAGAGAACTTGCAAATTCATTAGACCAAATATCCCTTTGAGTACTAGAATATCCCATTGTTTGGGATCAAGGAAAAAAATGGAAAATATTCTTTTTTAGAAAGTCTACTATGTTAAACAAAATGTTCATGCCTTATAAATTCAGCTTAATTTTCAGATGCTACCTTAACAAAGAATATGTTGGAGAATCCACTATTCTCATCAGTTATTATTGCTATGTATGACTGTACCTAAAATTGCTTTGACATAGACGGACTGCTATCACTCTTTAAAGGAATTAACAGAATAAACAACATAATACCTAATATACAGTAGACATTCATTACTATCATTCCAAAACAGAATAAATGGATTGATGTAAGACAGTTTCAAAACAGAAAGACCACCAGATATGAATATAAATTCCAATGATATTAAATTAATTTCTTCTAAACTCTCCCATTCAACCTAAGCCTTCTGTCAAATTGCTTTGATTTTTTTTTGATTGGGGCAATGAGGGTTAAGTGACTTGCTCAGGGTCACACAGCTAGTAAGTGTTAAATGTTTGAATCTGGATTTGAACTCAGGTCCTACTGAATTCAGGGCAGGTGCTTTATCCACTGTGCCACCTAGCTGCCCCCTGTCAAATTGCTTTGAATGCTAAATATATGCCAGACATACACTCATCACAAAGAAATGGAAACAAATTTATGAACCCTTTAGTCATTACAAAATGGAATAGAACTTTATCTGACATTCTAAACAAAGTTCTAATCCCTTGTATCCAGTTTCCCTACTATACAAAATTGAGATATGTAAATAGATATATCCTATCTATGTATGATATAATTGATGATCTCATAAGTACTACTAATGAATTTCTGATTCTACATTTACTTATACTTAGATTTTTAGCAATTGCAGTTACATGAGAATCCTCACTGCAAATAGCAAAATTCTATATGGAACTATCAACAAACTTTTTGTTTCCTTTTCTGTTTACCTTAATAACAGATGTCTCAACTCTTGATGGTGGGCTCTGAACTTGTGCTGCCGCCGCCATGTTTGCAATGGTACTGAGATGGTTCATCTGGCTCATTGCCATGGTGACAGATGCTGGAGGTAGGCTGACAGGAATTAGAGGGTGGGGCATCATCATAAAAGGAAGTTCCAGTCCTATAAGGAAAAAATGCATATCATATCATACATGCCTCATTGTTTTGAAGGGAAAAAAATCTGATGACTGAACTTTTATTTAAATTGTTGGCAGCATAAAGCATTGAAAAATGAAGTCTTCAGATATTCTGCTGTAACAAAAGGATTCAAAGAGAAACATTTCTCCTCTATGTATGCAACTCCCACTGAGGACAATAGGAGATATTCACACCTGAAGGAAAAATAGGTGACTAAGACTGTTTAAACTGTTGTCATGTACCATTGCATTATGAATAGTTTTCTAAAGTATCTAATGCCAACTGTGATGGTATATTTATTATGCTTGTGACTCTGTTAAAATCTTACTTAAAATATCAGTTACTCATTCTTAATCCATACTAACCACATTTAATTATTTATATGATATACTTCCACTGCTTTTCATTGTCTATGTTGACCATACAACAATGACATATAATTTTATTTTTTTGAAAACTATTAATGTTAGTGCTAAAAGATGCCATCGTACCATTTGGCAGAAGGTGGTTCTGCTGAAGAGGGTTGAGAGGATGACTAACTGGAAGGTTATGTTGTCCAGGCAAGCTGGGGTGGTTAACAGAGGCCTGAGATCCTTGGGTGGGGGGAGACTGAAGTTTTTCCTTATCCCAAGAACCATCACTGCTGCCTGTGGGGAATGAATATAAATTATTTGGATACAGGAAGATTCCAAATGTGCAATGACTAAGTTTGAAAGTAAGGCCACAAATTTAACCCATTTGGAGAATGGAAAAATACTTGATTTCTTAGGGGAAATGAAATGAAATGAGGGAGATACAATTTATTTTTTCCAATTTCCCTGTCCAAAGAAACATTCCACCTTTCCAGATAGGCAATCATAATAATATAATTAGAAACAAGTTGAATGGTAATATTCTCCAGGCCTGAGAATAATTGTTAAAAGTTGAAAAGATCTGGTAAAAATGCCAGTAATATTTCCTTTAATTCTTCATATTTTAACATCTTCATACTTAGAAAACATGTTTCACTCTTCACTTATATTAGAACATCTTGATGTTTAAAATTTAAACCAAAAATTATACTATAAAATTAGAGGGTATAGATACTTTTACTACTAAGGTATTGCTGAAATTCATGGCAAACCATGAACCCTTTAAAGTGTTTAACCTAATTTTAAGGAAAATGTTTAAAATATATTTGTTAAATTTCCCAAATGTTAGCCATTGTAGAAAAGATAGAAAAAAAATTGTTACTTTGACAGTATAGTAATAAATGATCACAATAATGGGATAATATTGATATCTTTGACTATAATTTACCTTTGACATAAAGGGAATATAAAATTTAGATCATGACATCATAAGGGTTATCAAAAGTATATCTGAGGGGCATGTACAAGTATATATGATAATATTTGAGACTTAGCCATATCTCTCTTACAAAATGTTACTGTATATCATTCTATTACAAAATTCTTAAATGCCTTAGTTTTTTATATTGGTACAAATTAAACCTACTTCAGTAGACCTTCATTTCATAATTTAAGCTACTGAACACAAGACTTATTCCTCTAAAACATCCTGGAAAAAAAATTTTCAACTATTAAGTGTCCTACTTCCTTTTGAAGCCATATTTTCTTAGGAGACACAGAACAGTAAAGTTGGTGAAATTCCAATTTCAATCCTTTAGCTCTATTAAAAACCTCCTTGTAAAATCTGTACAACATAGTTTTTAATGAAGAATGCTTAGTTATTGCCATGAATTTTTTCCATCTACTTCACAAAGACAGTTAAAGCTCAATATAAATTCAAACTCATTAGCTCAATACTGTCTGAATCCTAGTGTAAATTGTTCAGAAGTAGGTAATGAAAACTCAATTCAAATTTCTCTAGCAATCAAACAAAGCAATTTTATTAAACAATGAAAAGAATCAATTAAAACATCTTTATTATTTTACAAGAAGCCATGACAGCTTTTGTGAAAAGTTTATAGCTTAATACTAAGATGATTCACTTGAAAGATATTTCTACAGCTTGATTCTGCCCTGTGATATGAAAGTACATTATCCTATACTCAAAAAGTCCCACACCATATTCCAGCATTAACATGATAAAGTTTAAAGACTTACTTTATTTTTTTAAAATTGGGAGTGGTTCCTGATTTTTTTTTTAATTGAACAAAGTCATTATGAGATTTTAGGGACATTTGGTCACGCAACTATATTACTTACAAATCATGAAAGTAGTATCTATTAAGTGCCTGTGAAAAACATCTAAAGCACTTGCAATTTAGCCACAGTGCATATTTGACAAATGTCTAACATTAAAAAAAAATTGATACAACTGAAATTTCATCCTACAGAACTTGGTCCTGTAGGGACCAATTTTTAATTGCGGACTGTTAGCTAAGCGGCTCACAGCAATATTGGGGCAAGGAAGGAGACCAACAGCCTCCTTCAAAACAGAGCAAGATTTATTTAACAAGAATGAACTTAAAAGAAAAAACACCAAAAAAGGATCAGTAGGATTAAGGGAAAGGAAATAAAATGGGGAAAGGGGAATAATACAACCTGAATAACAATCAGCTCAGAACACACAGCAGCATCCTGTCGCTTTCTAGCTTCAAGCTAGAATGGTGAAAAACCTCCCTTCTTCCCAGCAGACCCAAGGCTGACCACACACAGCCCCAAACCAATTGGCTGGCAGCTCTTACTGACAGTCACATGACTGCCCTCACTGGGCTTCCAGTCATTATAATTTTGCCAGGCCCATGTAGGTGTTGGCAAGTGGTGACAACATGAGGTGCCAGTGCCATGGCCAAGGCTACAACCAGTGGGTGGAGCACCATGCCATTTGCGGAGGCACTGGCCTGAGCCCCAGGTCAGTGAGCGCGCCGGGGTTTTTTGAATTCTAGCCAAAAGATGGGGGTCATAAAAACCTCAAATAACAATTAATTCTATACAGTCTATTGTGTAATATGTATGAACGATAAGTATAAAATTCAAGTAATAGTGTGGATTAATTAGACTTTGAAACCCAAACTAATTTGTAGTCATCCTTGACTTCTCATTCTCTCTCCTCTCACATATAAAATTAGCTGCAGATATTGTGGATGTTATTTCTATAATGCCTGTCATATATCACCTCTTCCCTCCACTAACAGGACCATCATCCTAGTGAAAATCTCCATCACTTCATATCTGGATAACTGTAATATCCTCCCAATTGGTCTTCCTGCCTAAAGTATCTCTCCTCTCCAATCAATCTTTCCAAAGCTGCTAAAGTGATATTCCTAAAGTACAGATATGATTGTGTCACTCTTTAAACTCCATTAACTATCTTACTATCTCTAGTATCAAATACAGTCTTCTTAGTCATTTTTAGCCCTTCACAATCCATTTTCAACCTACTTTTCCAGCCATAAATATATTATTCTTTATGTTCTCTACAATCCAAACTAGTCTTCCAGTGGATTTTCATGCATTACAGCACATCTCACATCTCCCAACTCCATGCCTTTGCACAGACTGTGTCTGGTATACATTCTCTCCTCACTTTTGCATCTTAGAATAACTATCATTTTCTGCAAAGCTCATCTCACATACTGCCTTCTCAAGGAGGCCCTTTGTAATAATATCAAATTCTAGTGCCTCTGCCTTCCTTTAAAAATAAATTGTATTTATTTTGTGTTTTCTGTATGTACTTATATATGTGTATGCTGTAATCCCATATAGAGTGTGTTACTTAAAAATAAGCAAGAACTGTTTCATTTTGGGTAAATCCTAGTAATTTACAACCCTAAATATGAAAGAACATAATCCACCCCCAAGCTGTCTACCTTTAAAAAATAACTCTTTCGGGGCAGCTAGATGGCGCAGTGGATAGAGCACTGGCCCTGGAATCAGGAGTACCTGAGTTCAAATCTGGCCTCAGACACTTAACACTTGCTAGCTGTGTGACCCTGGGCAAGTCACTTAACCCCAATTGCCTCACTAAAAAAACAAAAAACAAAAAACCCCCACCAAAACCTCTTTCAATACCCTTTGAAAACATTACAATTCTATTATTAGAATGTTAACATACATAATCATAAAGTTCTTTCTAATTGCTGAAATAAAGATACTTTTCAAGTCCCTCCCAAACCTCCCACACACATACACATACCCCAGACTCTTGTTTTTGCATGTCAAAATTCCTACTTAGCTCTGATATTTTCATCAGAAATTATTTAAAATTCTCTATTCCAATAAAGGTACATTTTTCACCTGTGGGATTATACTCAGTTTTTTAGATTTTATTATTTGCAAGCCTACATTTTTTTTTTACCTTTTAAACAATTATATTCCAAGATTTTCTTTGGTTTTTAGCAGGAGCTGTCAGGTCTTGTTTGATCTAAATGGTAGTTCCTTGGTACTTGAAACTAATTAATTCTAGATCTTTACAAGTATTTTACATTTGACATAGGAGCATTATATTTTTATTATGACATTCCTGGGTCATTTACTTTTAGGCTTCAATTAAACTTTAGAAAAAAAATGTTGAATCTGGATACAAAATATCAGGCCCTTATATTATATTTTTTTGTGTGTTTTTTTTTCTAAAAACTATCAGGAGCTAGTGCCTACAGCAGGGAAGTACAATGAGTACCTTCATTAATTAGGATCCTGCTTACCCTTTGCCAATTCTAATAATTAGTTGTTTGAATTAATCTCTTTTTAAATTAGAATCATGAGTGCCTGTGAGAAAATCATAAATTGACTACCCCTTGTATATTAAAATTTCACACTATTCTATTTCAGTATCTAGTCTATATTTCTTTTTCACAAGATCCATAAAGTTAGGGCTGGAAGATAACTTATAGCTCATGTAGTCCAGACACTTAATTGTATAGACAAAATAAGAAAAAAAGAAGTAAAAAAATTCAGAGAAGAAAAGAGACTTGCCCATGATAACATAGTAAGTAGTATAGGTAGTATTTGAACTCAAGTTCTGACTGCAATTGCAATGAAGAATAAAAAAATTCATAACATTTGGAAATGACATCATTCTCTTTGCGAGGCTTACCAGACATAGAGACTGTAGCACTTAAACTTAAAAGAAGGTATGTTCAGAAAGGCCTGGAAAGACTTGTATGAACTGATCTATAGTCAACTGAGCAGAGAACCAAGAAAACATTGTGCACAGAGACAGCAATGTTGTTTAATGAAGAACTATGGATGACTTAACTATTCTCAGCAATACAATGATCCAAGTAAGACAATCCCAAAGGACTACTGATGAAACACACCATCCACCTCCAAAAAAAGAACTGATATTGATTTAACAGACTGAAGCATGCTATTTTTCACTTTCTTTCATTTTTTTCTTTTATTCAAGTTTTCTTGTACAAAATGACTAATATGGTAATGTTTTACATAATTGTCCATGTATAACCCATATCTGACAGTTTACCACCTCAGGGAGAGGGAAGGGGGTAGGGAAGGATATAATTTGCAACTCAAAACTATAAATAAACATGCTTATTATTTAATAAAAAAGAAGAAGGTACAATAGGTAGTGGGTTATTTCTCAGGATCAAGCTGTTTTAAAATCTCTCTTTTTTCTGTTCATTTACAATTTTATTTTCCAAATTATATATAAAAGCAAATTTTGACATCAATTTTTTAAAACTTTGTGTTCCAACTTCTCTTCCTCCCTCCCTTCCCAACCCCCACCCCAAGAACTCAAGCAATTCAATGTAAGTTATACATGAGTAATCATGGAAAACATCTCTACATTAGCTAGGTTGTGAGAAAAAACAGATAAAAACAAGACTTCAGATTAAAGAGTTGTCAAAAAATGTGTTTCAGTCTGTTTTCAGATACCATCAGTTCTTTCTCTGTAGATGTATTCCAATTTTCATAAGTCTTTCAGAGTTATACTGGATCTTTGCCTTGCTGAAAATAACCACGTGCTTCCCAGTAGATCATCTTATACTATTATTATTATTTTGTATAAAGTACATTTCTCTCTGCCTCAGTTAATGTGGGTCTTTCCAGGTTTTTCTAATAGCATCCTGTTCATCATAACTTTTATATAGTACCTTAAACTTGAAAAAGAATTTTCTTCACAATAGCCCAGCAGTGTAGGTACCATATGTTTTGACATTGTAGTCAAGCATCAAAACTATTTGCCTCCATTCTATTCCCTTCCAATGATACTTACTCTTTTCTATCTTATTTTGCCCTATTCCTCCTAAAAAGTGTTTTACTACTGACTACACCCTCTCCTGCTCTACTCTCCCTTCATTCACCTTTCCCTCCTTATCCTCTTCCCCTCCTACTTACCCCTTAGAGTTAAATAGATTACTCCTCCCAGTTGGGTGTGTATGTTACTCCCTCCTTGAGCCCACTCTGATGAGGTTAAGGTCTTTGAGCTAATTCTATTTTCTTAAGTTTTTCTTCCTCCCTCCATCCTCAACTCTCCTTATGAAATCAAGCAATTCAATATATGTCATACATGTGCTGTTATGCAGAGTATCTTCACCTTTCTTGAAAGTGTTTTGCTTTTTACAGCTCCCTCCACCAAACTTCCTTTCCCTCCTTCCCCTCTTCTCCCACCCCCCCATCTCCTTTCCCACCCAATTTTCCACAGGGCAAAAATATATTACCATACCCACTTGAGTATGTATATTATTCCCTCTTTGAGCCAATTCGGATGATAGCAAGGTTCACTCACTGCCCTATTCCTTCCCCTTCTTCCCCTCCCCATCATAAGCTTTTTTCTTGTTTCCTTCATGTGAGCTACCTCTCCCCATTCCACCTATCCCCTCCCCCTTCCCCCAGTCTATTTCTCCTACCCTTCAACCCTATTTTAAAGATGTCATCATGGGTTAGCTAGGTGACACAGTGAACAAAGAACCAGCCCTGGATCCAGGAGGCCCCAAGCCCTAATCTGGCCCCAGACATAAGACACCCCACCCTGTTTGCCCCACAAAGAACAAGGATAAACAAAAAATGAATGCTTTACAGATATCATCACTTCATATTCAGTTCAGACCTGTGTCCTCTGTGTATTCTTTACTGAGAAAGTTTTTATGAGTTGGAAGTATTATCTTCTCATGTAAGAATGTAAATTGTTTAACCTTTTAATGTCCTTCATGGATTCTTTTTCCTGTTTACCTTTTTATGTTTCTCCAGGGTCTTGTATTTGAAAGTCAAATTTTCTATTCAGTTCAGGTCTTTTCATCACAAATGCCTGAAAGTCCTTTTTCTTTGAAGTCCCATTTTTTCCTCTAAAAGATTATACTCAGTTTTACTGGGTACATGATTCTTGGCTGTAGTCCTAGTTCCTTTGCCCTCTGGAATATCATATTCCATGCCTTCTGGTCCTTTAATGTAGATGCTGCTAGATCTTGTTTTATTCTTATTGGAGCTCCACAGTATTTGAATTCCTTTTTTCTAGCTGCTTGCAATATTTTCTCCTTGACCTGGGAGCTCTGGAATTTGGCTATAATATGCCTGGAGGTTTTCTTTTTGGGATCTCTTTCAGGAGGTGATTGGTAGATTCTTTCAATTTCTATTTTAGCTTCCGCTTCTAGAATATCAGGGAAAATGTCCATTACAATTTCTTGGAAGATGATGTCTAGGCTCTTATTTTGGTCCTGGTTTTCAGGTAGTCCGATAATTTTCAAATTATCCCTCCTGGATTTATTTTCCATGTCAGCTGTTTTTCCAAGGAAATATTTCACATTTCCCTCTATTTTTTCATTCAATTGTATTTGCTTTACTGTGTCTTGATTTCTCATAAAGTCACTAGCTTCCATTTGTTCAATCTTAATTCTTAGGAAATTATTTTCTTCAGACAGCTTTTTTATCTCCTTTTCCATTTGACTTTTCAAGTTGTTGACTTTTTTCTCATGACTTTCCTGCATCGCTCTCATTTCTCTTTCCATTCTTTCCCCACTCTCTCTAAATCTTCCTTCTGGCTCTCCTACTTTCTCTTCAAAGTCCCTTTTTAGAGCTTCCATGGCCTGGGACCAGTTCATACTTTTCTTCTTGGAAGCTTTGGATGTAGGGGCCCTGAGGTTGTTATCTTCTTCTGAGGGTGCACCTTGATATTCCTTGTCACTCAAGAAACTTTCTATAGTTCTAAACTTTCTTTGCTTGCCCATCTTGCCATTTTTTACTTGACTTTTAACTTCCCACTGGGGGACCCTGCTTCTAGGCTACCCGACTGTCCCCAGCTTCAGAGTATCCCAGGTGCTTTTGTTTGAGGGAGGGAAGTTTTTTCTCTCTCCTGACCTATTCTCTGGTCTGAAGATAACCTCAAGCCTACTTACTAAACAACCAACCAGCAAAGCTTTCTGTGGTGTGGTTCTTAGCCTCAACAAGTCTGTGCCCCTCCCCGACCTGGGCCTCTGGCCACTCAGGATTTCTTCCTGGTTCCCTGATGGGGAGGGACAGCCAAATTCCTCCCCAGGTCCCACTGATATCCCTGCACTACCTTCCCCCCACCCAGGCAGCCATTCAGTCCTCTCACCTGACCATAAGCTCAATTCCAAAAGATACTGGTGCTGCAGCTGATTTGGAGGCTTGAGGGTTAAGTTCCTCTGGTGTGGCATGCCTGGGGTCTCTGTCATCACGATCATGGAGTTAGACTTTACCGGTAGCTCAGCACAGCCCTCTTCAATCTGTCTATGGCTGGAAAATAATCTCAGCCTGTATTTTTGTGGATTTTCTGCTCCAGGGGTTCTTTTATTACTGTTTTTAGGGTAATCGTATCAGGAGCTCTGTGCGTTTAATGTCTTTCCTCAGCCATCCTAAAATCTCTCTTGATACGTAAATTTCCATTTTATCAAACCGCTAGATAAACCTTCTATGGATAAATTTTCTTGGATGATCTAGGAGAAATAGTAGATTTTCAGGGCAAGCAGTGGTAGAATGGAAGAGTTTCAGTAAACTGATGCTAACATTAACCATTATTTTGGGAGTAAAGTTAACAACTGGATGCCATAACTACCCATATTTCAAAATCAAAAACTTCTACTATTTTCCTCACCTGCAAGTAAAAAAGGTGTATATTTGGTCTTTAGTTAGAACTGAGCAAGGAAGTCATAGAATTTTGTCTCTCTCCTGAGCTCCAATCCCAGAATCATCAAATGCCCATCATCTTAAACTGAATGTTCTTCAGATATTTCAAACTAAACATTTACAGAACTGCTCATTATTTTATTTTTTAATTAAAAACAATTAAGTCAATGAAAATCTGTGTCAAACCACTCTGAGTCTAACACTTCTCTGTCAGGAGATACATAATATGTTTTATCATGAATCCTCTAGAATCATAACATAACTGCATTGAACAGAAGAACTCAAAGTCAGTGCCCCATCCTCAATATCTTCCATCTTCTTATTTTCCCTATTACTGTCAAGTTCATCATTTTCTCAGTCTCTCAAATTCTCAACCTTGGTGTCATCCTTGACTCTTCTTTTGCTCAACCATCTATCCATTCAGTTATCAAATAATGCCATCTTTTATCTCTACATATTTCACACATTCCTATCTTTTCAGTAACACAGTCACCTCTCTCTCATCTCCTCTGGCTTCAATCACTGCTATATATCTTCTAATTTCTTTTTTTTTTTTAATGAATCAAATCTCTCCACATCCTAAATTGAGCTGCAAAAGTGATTTTCTGAACATTTAGGTTTGACTATAATACCCCACCCATATTCAGTAAAAGCTTGTGGCTTCCTATTTCCTATAAAATAAAATTTAAAGCCCTTTGCTTAGCATTTAAAAATCTTCAGAACTTGGTTTATTCCTATCTTTCCAAACTTCTGATGTTCTGCTTTACTCTAAAAGTTGGCTATAGTGGCCCAATTAATGTTCCTCACATTTTCTATCTCTCATTTTTGTGTTCTCACACTCATTGTTCCTTTTACCTAAAAAGCCTTCCTTTCCAATGTCTGAATTTTAGAATTCTTGGCTTCTTTTAAGACTCAGATTAAACATTTTAGGAGGCCTTTCGTAGTCCCCAGCTGATAATACCATTCCCTCTAAAGCTACTTCCCATCAATTCTGTATTTACCATATACATATATTTTTTCTTCCCTCCAGTAAAATGTAAGCTCCTTGAAAGCAGGGACATTCTCTTTCCCCAGTTCTTCACACAGAGCTTGGCACATAGGGTTTGATTAACAAATACTTGTTGATTGAATGACTGATTTCTCCCATTACTTAAGGTATGAACTGCTATTAAGCAGTTAAGCAATATTATTTTAAGATTTGGAATGATATAATTCAAACATCAACTACTTAATTTTTATACAAATGACTCCTATCTATAATTGCCACTTTAGTTTGTAATATCTTCTAAGAATTCTTTATCACTATAAAGACACACATTAGAAGCAATAAGATAGTTTTAGTGATATGTGTATAGAATGGAGGTTAAGTAGTAGGAAATCAATAGTAAAACCTAAATCTTCAGGTTCAGTTTTTATAATTCAAAGAAATCTAGAGATATGGAAACCGAGTAAGAATATTTAAACTTCTATTTTATTTTATTAAAATTCTGTATAAAGCCTATTATTGAAATTTCTTGCTCAGACTGGAAATGTCTAGTGCCAACTTATACAATAGAAGCACATGGAGATGTGAGTATCCCTTATAACTAAGTGCCATGTAACTATTTGCTCTGATTTTCCCCAAGGCTGACTCTAACAAAGGAGGCAAAGCCCAAAGGACTTACTTTGTCCCACTAGTACTTAAAGACTGACACTGATAGAGTGAGACAGGGAATCTGACATCATCTGTCAAGATGACTTGACATGAAAATGACTGTGATAGCTGGTATTTACTCCATAAGACTGTAGGATACTTATAAAGCATGTCACCTCCTTCCCCCCACCCCCATCAAAACAAAGGAAATGATAAGGCTATGAAGAAAACACTACAAAGAGCTTTATTTCTATTTCTTAATTAGACTCATTGTTACAAACAAATCAATAACTTTTCCTCTTCTTGAACAAGAATTTCCCTTTTTTAATCTTATCCCTGGCCTAACAAATAAAATTCCAAGATTTAAAAATATCCATTTTAGATGAACAAGAGAATCAAGTCTTTTCAAACTATTCCCCACTTTTTTCCCCCTAAAAAATGCTAACACTCTTCTTGTCAGTCAATGTAATCTTAGACTTTTTCCCATTTCTCCCAGTGGATGATCTGCCTTTAAAAATAAGGCAAGTAGGGGGCAGCTAGGTGGCACAGTGGATAAAGCACTGGCCCTGGATTCAGGAGTACCTGAGTTCAAATCCGGCCTCAGACACTTGACACTTACTAACTGTGTGACCCTGGGCAAGTCACTTAACCCCCATTGCCCCACAAAAAAATAAGATAAAATAAAATTAAAAATAAGGCAAGTAAACAGATATCCTTGGATGTTTTTGGTTCAACTTCATAAATTGCTTTCTTTTAAATTGAGTGAGAAACACACTTCCAGTTTAAGCACAACATTTCAGAAAAGAAACCACTATAAGTGCCTTACTGCATTTTAAGGCATCTTTCTAACTGATAGTACACAGGAATGACCAGAAAGAGGTTCCTTTCTAGACTCTCAGATTTTAGAGTATTGTGTGCTTCTTGCATCACTTGATCTGGAAGGACTGGGAGAAAGCAATGATGTCTTTCCGTGTTAACTCCTCTTATACCTCTTCATCCTCTCCTTACTCTAGTAAGTACACTGTGTGAGCATTTAAAGAAGCATTGGGGAGGAATTAGGGATTATGGAATCTCCCTTTGGTTTACTTCAATCTCTGTAGGCATCAGTTATCTCATCTAAATGAGAAATTAGAGGGTTTTTTTTCCCCCAAGACTCTTTTAAGAGAGCATAGAGAAATCAAAAATCAAATGTTATTTTTCTTCTGTCTTCTTTATCACAGAGAGTGATTCTCTACCTTGTAAGAATAATGCACTCATCTAAAAAACTGAAGTTCAAAATAAGTAATATCTTAGTAGAAGAGTACCCAGATATATTGTATGAGTTCTAGACCCTTGAAGCTATCAACATGAACTTGAAAGAAGATCCAGATTGCCTTTAATGGCAATCTTTGAGAAATGATAAAGAACACTAGGTTAAGAACACTTATGCTGGGAAAATGTTATTTCATGTTTCTTTTTTTTCACGTAGCAGAAGAAAAAAAATATATGTGCAGATTCCACAAACAATTATTTATGAAATTGTAAGGCAGGTTTTTAGACAAATGAACTTAGAAAAGAAAGTCTAGCTCTCTGCAATAGATCTTGTCATTTCTAAGAACAATTAAATCAAAAGTAACTTCATTTCATTTTTTTAAAATAGGGTTGAGTTCTCTATGAGATACCAATTACAATGGTTCATCATTGTGTGGATGACCTTGGATTTCTCATCCTGATATGTTCTACCAAGACAAAAAGCCTTTCAGTAATATTCCAATATTGGATTATATGTCTGTCATTTAAAAGTTAGCCTCATATTCCAAGAAGTTCATCACCAGGGGGTGGACCACGAGGTCATATTGTCCTTGCAGAAAATATGAAGAAGTATGACCTGGAAATATTAAAGTTATGCAATTATATAACTAATGGTGACCCAAATTATATAATACCTGCAGTTGCAAAATGAATGATTAATGGGTTAATATGAACTTTGAGGGAGATAGAGTCCCACATTTGTTTCTATCCTTTTAGTTTTGTTTTTTGTTTATTTGTTTTTATCACTGTCTTAGATATAGATTTTGGAAAGGGCTCAGAGGAGGAGCTAAGTAGTAAAAATGAAAAATTAAGACTGTATAATGTGTAAGTATGCTACAATGTTAGTCTCAAATCAACAGGATGATATCTAATAGGAAAAAAACCATCAAGTTTTCCATGTAGTTTAAACAGATTTGAATATACACTGTGGAAGAGAACCAAATTGGGAAAATGTATGTGAAAAAGACACACATTTAATATGAACTACCAGTGCAACACTGCTAGAAAACTTATATATGTATGCATACATATATATATATATATATAACTAATATCTTATACAATGTATAATATACAAAATTAATACATAGTCTTAACTTTCATTAATAAAAAGGAGTGTCTACATCAAGAAATTTAAGTGCCCCATTTTATTCAGCACCTGCCAGACACATCTAGAGATATATGTTAACATTTTGAGATTATTTGGGCAACAATGTGAAAGATGGCTCATAGAGAAGAAAAAGTAGAATGTATTGAAATAGTCTAGGTGAAAATAATACAAACTAGGATGGCAGCAGTGGAAATTGATGGGCTATAGTATAGCAAAGAATTGGCAATTGACATGAACTAACAATTGGCTAGATATGGAAAATGAAGAATAGTGAACAGTCAAAGATATTTTCAGTGTTTGGATGCTGAGATAATGTGATCAGATATTAGAACTTTGCCATAAACTTACTATTAAGTCAAATAAGTTTTGTTCCAGTAAATTCAAGTCATTATAATATAGTATATAACACATGGCAGATAAGCTTTTCCCCTCATGATCTCATTCCCTAGCATAAATATTACACTAAAATAAGTGAAATCTCTCATTAGTCTCATTGTCCTAGAAAAAAATTTGGTTTTCTCTTTTAAAAGTATATCTTTTTCTGAAATTTAATTGTAGAGATTACTCATTTGGGTGTACATAATTCTAAAAACTGAATTCTCAAGAGGGAGTAAAACTAAGTGGAAAATAATACTGGTATGAAAATCAAAAGTTAATATACCATATTTGTATCTATTTACTTTAGATTGTATATTTTTGTGTATTTCAGATTTCAAAGCATACAGAGCAGGCTTTGGAATCAGGAAGACCTGGCTCTAACATGTATTGGCTGCTGCAACCCAGGGCAAATTTCTCAAACTCACAATGCCTCAGGAAGCTCTTTAAGATTATAAATTTCAGAGTAAGTGTTGCCCTGCATTGGTAGAAGGGGTTTCTCACTAAGAGTCCTATGGCACTGACATCACACATCTTGTCCCTTCCATACCCCTAACAAATGTTAGGGCATCCTAGGAAATAGGCTAAGTAAAGCCCCAGTGGCAAAAAAAATTCATTGTTCATGCACAATAGCAACAAAAGTTTAGAGTTATGCCTTGAGTAAAATTTAATCATATATATTTAATATTTATATATTTATAAACATGCCTTATATAAACTTCTTAATAAATAAATAAAATTAATAAATATGTTCACATATTATATTTATATTTATATACTTGATTGAATAATATGTTTATTATATATTTAATCATAGAGATAGATATATAGATAGATTAGATAGCGAGATAGAGAGATATGTATGTTCCTAGTTGAAAAACTACTAGCTTTAGATTCAGAAGATCTGACCTACTAGCTAACTGATCATGGACAGATCACTTAATCTAGTTTAGCCCATTTCCTCATCTATAAAACAGACATAAAATCATATGAATTATCTCTCTAGGTTTTGTCTGAAAAATAGTTTGTAAACCTTGCAGTGTAATATAAATTTAGTTGTTTATTATTATTATTATTATTTTAACACTGAAATCACATGGAGGCAAAATTCAGCACTTAGTCCACTATATTTTATTTCTCAGCTGTGCTTTTTTACATAAGGCTGAGTCACTTTTTACTAACCCAAACAGAAATGATAGGGATCTGTATCTGAAAATGTTGGAGCTATGCCCCACATCACCAACTCTATGTCCTGAAGCTCCATAACCCTCCAACCCCCCAGCCATATATTCTATAAGTTGATTTCAAAAAGCCGACACTAGTCAACTGGTCCCCAGCATGACAAGATGGTGCCTCAGCTTACGCTTCCCACTGTGAAAAGAATAGTTTCTTGTCTAGGTCAAGAGTAATGAGCAAGAACAGCACAGAATTGTTTATGCAATGATTCCTTCAAAGGCAAAATGAAAACTTATTCATTTAATACCTAGGATGTATTGTTATCATTTTGAGTGTTAATAGAAAAAAAAAAAGTTTTTATCCCAAAGAACTTTGAGCACCAGTAAGCCTTGAATAGTGTTTTACACATAGTAGGTGTTTTAAAATGTGTATATACGGTGAATTGAATAGAAAGTTCTTGTGTTGACTATTTTTCTTGGAGTTGAACAAAGTTAATTAACAGTCTCTCTTCCTTGGGAGTCGTTTGGTTAAAGCAGAAATCACTAACATGGTCAGACATAAAGGAAATAGAGACAACTAAACAACGGCTGAAAGATTACCATTTGTCTAACAGGTAATACTATCATTAATCATGATATAAAGTAATTGCACAGTCCCTTTAAAACTGCCATAGAGAGATCTAGCTTTAAATCTAAAGTGACCACATTACACAGGTATGAATGAACTCAGCCTTTAAAAAAGAATACTATAATACTATCATATTTTTGTGGTGGATTAGTTTCACACTGCAGGCTTATTGAAAGCTACTGTTTGTATAAAGCCAAAACCGTTCTTCCTATAGCTCCCAGTCATACTTAGCAAGCATAACTATTTCAAATAATTCATAATGAGCTTTTCAAGTGTTGTTGTTTTTTTCCCCAGGGTCATAATGACCTCTGTTATTTTGATTTTGGGGGAAAATGCAAATGCACTGAAAAATCAGTAGGGACATGAGTCTGTTGGAGATGGATAGTGAAGATTCCGGATAAAACCATTAGAAAGAGAAAGCTCTAAAATTCTTATGTATATCTAATAATTAATTAATAATTAGTTCTTCAGAAGACACAATTTTCATAGTAAATGAACAGAATGTTCATACCAAAAGCAAGAAGGGCAAGATTCAGGAGAGATACAGAGAGTTTAAAGTCCATTTCCTACTATGATGCCTCACATTATTTCAAAACATCCGTTTGTCCTTTATAGTGATTTACTCTGTAATTCCACTGCTATGCATGTTACTTCCATCAACAGAGATTGCAATGACTCCCCACCTTCTGGGTCTTTGCTGTTCTCATCTTTAGAATAAATAGTTTTATCATTCCCTAAAGTATAATCTAGTCTCACTTCTCCATCTTGAAGCTTCAAACGAGTTCTAGAATTCATACCCTGGGAGTACCCAACAATCCCTTCAGGCCTTTCCCTCAGATTAGATGGCTCTTCCCAAAAAATTCACTTTTGGAGGAACCTCAGGCCAGCAGCTCTCATTCCCCTCCAAACTACTCTAGACTTTATGATCCTCCAAGCCATGTACTGTTGTCTCCCCTTCTCCCTTTCTTTTTCAGCTCCCTTTTATGTGTTGTCTTCTCTCTTGAGAAGACAACCCCCTTCCAAACAATAACTATCTTTCTTTCTTTCTACTTGTCTGTATTTCCCAGAATTTATCATAGTGCCTGGCAAACCATTTATTAAGCAAATAAATGCTTGCTGACTGATTGGTCAGAAAAAAATCCTCAAAACCTTTTTAGGGAAAACCCAAGTTCATTTAAACTTCCTAGTTGAGGATTTGGGTAGGGGGATTCTTACAAACCTGTCATGCCATTTTTATTTTGGAGAATTTAATTCTACATTATTTCTTAAGTATATTTATTGTGTTACATTCAAGAGAAGATCCAATGATCTCCTGAAATGAGAAAGCACAAAGTTTTCTAGAAGTTTTGTTTTACTTTCTTTTACTTGTTAATGCATAAAATAATATCTTGGTTCGCATAATACTTTTACAGTATACAAAATCATTTCACATCTCTGAACTCATTTGTCCCTCACAAAAATATTGTAAAATTTGTCAGGAAAGAAGTGAAGTCCAGCCACATGCTACAACAGAGAACAATGCCTAGAGATAGCAACAAGGAGTTACAGGGCACATAGCTTAGAGCAGAGGTAACCATCATCATCAGGAAAATACAGTGGGAGAAGAACCTGCATAAGTAATTGAGGTTGTAAATTACTAGGATTTACCCAGACCTCCTAGAAGATCTGTTTTTGATCTCTGTTTTTACAAAGTTTCTATTTTCTTTTTCTTAAGATTTAGGTACAATTTTATATTCTTTTTAAATATTGAGAATTAACTATTTTGAAGTAAAATTGGTATCAAGTCCTGGGTTTCATGAAGTAGGTTCTCTTCCCCTAATGAAATTCTAGGTTTGCTGTTTAGAAGACAAATTAAAAATTCCCCCAAAATATATGCCCAGGCTTTTTTTTTTTTGGTCCTAAGAGTCTGATCAAGAGGACATAATCCCCTCTTCAGATTTCTACATTGATGCCTTTTAAGACTTCTTTGACAGTACATTATTTTCCGAATATTTGACTTTCACTTTCACAGTCAAGGGTAAAGCATTACCTCCTCCACTATTAGTGTGGGATCCCCTTTTATGAAAACTTATCTCCAATCATTGAAGGGACTCATCTTCTGCTAAAATATAAAAGCTAGTTCACTCAGTAGCCCCAACCCAATTGATTTACCTCATTTCCTTTAAATACTGGAAATTTTCATCTAAATATTTGTACAATGCCTACTCAGTTGGCTTTTGCAAATGCTAAAAGGGCTTTTGAGTGCCAAAAAGAAAAAAAAAAAGCCATGATGAAATTCAGAGTAATATAATTACTCAGGGGCATTAGTTCTTTAGGTATCTGAATATATCTTTATATACATAAAGTAATATGTAAGTGTTTATGAGCTATTATACTCAAAATGGTTTTTTATAGCATAACCTACCTTTAACCTAATTTCTCAATAAATTTTTGGAGTAAATAATTTTTCTAAAGCCAGCAAGTGATTCATGGAGTGAAGGCATACCTAAATATGGAACTTTAAATTCAAAACTCATTCTTCAATGGTTTTCTTTAACTGGGCCATATTTGTCCTATACTTTTTGCTACAGGAGCGTTTTTTTTGTTTTGTTTTGTTTTGTTTTTTTAGTGAGGCAATTGGGGTTAAGTGACTTGCCCAGGGTCACACAGCTATTAAGTGTTAAGTGTCTGAGGCCGGATTTGAACTCAGGTACCCCTGACTCCAGGGCCGGTGCTCTATCCACTGCGCCACCTAGCTGCCCCCTACAGGAGCGCTTTTTAATTTTCTGCAATAATCAAAAACAATTCCCAACATATAGATGCTGGGACCAATAAGGGTTAGAAAAAACTCCCTGTTTTCATGGAGTTTCTGGATTAGGAATAAGATATGACCCATGCACAAATAGCCATAATAGAAAATGTGGCATGGGCATGTTTAAAAGAGTAGAATGTGAGATCAGAGAAGGAAAAGGCCTTTATTGACTGGGAACATAAGAGGCTTTTTGGAAAAGACAGCATTTGAGGATGAGTAGAAAATAGGGAAAAGAGATGCAAAGACATTTTAAGCATCAGCTGATCTTGGATTTAATTCATGTTGCTGATTAGAAAACAGTTCCAGGAGACCATCTGGCAAGTATATGTTTTATTCAAACATATCCATTACCAAATATTGAAAGTTTAAAAGGATAAATATATCTGGATGTAGAAATTGTTGATTTATACTGGTAAATAGAAATACATTTTGAATATAATTGAATTCAATTCCATTCAATAAATATTTATTAAGTGTTTACTATGGCTAAGGCACTGTGCTAGGCAGAGAAGGAGATTAAAGGCAAAAAAAAGTTATAATTCCTGCCCTCGAGGAATTTACAATACTTTACAAAGTATTCCCATTTTAAAACTACTTCAGGTTAATTATATATGCTAGGAAAACTGGAAGAAGTTGCAATATATTTTAATGTTTCATTTAAAAAATATTCATAAAACTCACTCTGCTTCACATCTACTGCTATATTTAGTTTCACTTCTTTGGAACAAGATATCTTCCAGGTTAAGCTCATCACCTCTAATAACACCACCATGCTGCTAACTCAAGCTTTGGTTGACAGTACCTCTATCAGCCTCCTCTACCTTTTCATTGGAAGGTTGGAAGGTGGGGTGCCAAAGTACTCCTATTGCCTTCTTTTAAATAAAGCAGGAATGTACATTTTGGGTTCACTCCACTCTGCTGAGGCAGACAAATAATCAATAATACCAAACGAACCATTCAATAACTTGGCTTTAGCTTGAATTAGATGAATCACAATTACAAATATTTTAAAATATAATTCTTGATTATAAAAGTATTGAAAAGACCAATGTAAATATAAATTTTTCTGTCTTCACATGCGAATGTATGTCTTGATAGAACTAGCAGGTATGTCCCCATAACGAGTCAGTCACCAAATGTTGACTGAGTGAGTCACTGGCAAAAGAGAGCCAGTCTCATTCTGACAATGCAAAACTAAGTGATTTGATTGGGTCACACAGGTAATAAGTTTCTAAAGTTGATTTGAACTCAAGTCTTCTGGATTATACATGAATTGTTCTATTCACTGTACCACCTAGCTGCCTAGCTATGCAAAAGTTAGGAGGTTTTTTTTTTTTACAACTCTACTAAAAATATAAAAGTAATCCTTTGGAATTTCATTAATTCCATTCTGTTTCTAACCAAATTTATTATTGTCCTTTGAAGTTCTCAAATCTGTATTTTCATCAATTTAATATCTCCTCCATCAATAAAATATTTTGCTACAAGATGCTAAAGAGCTTTTCTGCACTGGAATACTGACTCTCCATTTTAATCAATAGTAAATTATGACCATCAGCATCAGTTACTTCTGATGTCCTTAACTAGATAAACCTAGAAGAATAGATGATGGTGCCTAGGTTAACTAACATCTTGTTTAGCTTATGCAATTGTTTCCCCCGCTCCTTTAAGAAATCCATAAAACATATATAAGTAGGTATATGCGTATATGCTATTTTGAAGCATCATTTGTTTAGAAGTGCTTCAATGCTTTGAGGATACTTAATTTCAAGAATATTCATATTCCTATCTATGACTTCGTCCACTGCCTTTACAAATGCTGAAACCAAAAAAATGACTTGACAGTCACCGTTTTGATGATGGCCTACTAGCAATACACTTAAACATAATGTGTATGATCTACCAAACTTCCATCTGCTGATATAGACAGATCATAAACTTTCTCCTTTGATCGATTTTACTTTAGGGACTTTAGAGACTGTCAAAGCATACTTTCTTTCTAACTATTGTGAACTACTCATATCTAAAAACTATTATATGCTTTGGAATAAGGATCATTAAGCTGCTCATAACAACTGCCAAACATGCAAATTTTATCAGGGCATATAAAAATGCTAAGCAGGATATATCACTATAATTGAGAACAAGTTCCTCAGACTCATATTATTTCTGATATTCAAAAAATAAATACAGTAGGGCAGTTCAGGTAATATTGTTCTTTCCAAGTTCTATTAACAACAAGAAAAAGTTCTATGCAACAGCTGAAAAAGAAAAATACCTCTTTTTATTGTTGTTTCTAATTCATGCATGTTGTGTGTGTGTGTGTGTGGTCTTAGCCCAGATTTGTATTTCATATATCTATTAAATAAGTACAGTGGAAAAAGATGGTGAAGAAGAAATTGATTTCTTGAGCTGTTCATATGTAATTCAAGGATAGTTAAGTGAGTTCAATCAATACCTCAATCCAAAATTCCAAGACCCAACACAATTATGTCTGAACTGGTCTTGCAAGGATGATGGTGGTTGTTTTTTTAAAGTAAAATTGAAAATGATACGTATCTGAATAAAAAGACACTCAAATGTACTTTTGTGTTTACTCTTTCTTGATGGATGGCTAGGCATTACAAATTGAATACAAGTCAACAAGTTAACAAGGTAGGCATGATACTAGCATGAATAAATAGGATTATGACATGCAGGGTAATCGTCCTATTATATTCAGCATTGACAGACACTTTCTAGAACCTTTCTCAGTTAGACAGTAAAAGAGAAATGTGGAGTACTTGGAGATGGTCCAGAGGAAAGCAACAAAGATAATTAAGCACTGGAAAATGGTACCTCAATTTTAAGGCATTTTGTTTGTTTGGTTTTGTTTTATTTGAATCACATAGAACAGAAAACTGAAAATTCTGTTTGATAATGGTGTGCCTCCCATGGAAGGGTATATTGGATGTGACATATTTCAATGGTCCTTGTGGACTTGCTTTCAATATAACCTTTAACACTCCATTTTTGACCAGGCAGCTAGACTGCTGGCTGTGGAGTCAGGAAGACTCATCTTCCTGAGTTCAAATCTGGCCTGCACTCGGGTGTATTTGCACCTGGTAAGTGATCTGGTAGGCTCACAATTCTTATGGCATCTCTGAATAGAAAAATCAAAGCTCTATTTAGGAAAAGCTAGAAGGAGGCAGAAGGAAATCATTGTTTGCCATCTTCTGATAACTTTAGAGTATGAAGAATATATTTAAAATATAATATCTGAGACTTCACATAGGGAGAAAAACTTCAGAAGAGTTGCCAAACAGTACTCAAAGGAAATTTGAACAGTATTATACTGCACTGTTGGATTACAATACAGCTATTTAAGGAAAGTGAACTAGTAGTGGTGGTGGTGGTAGTAGTAGTAGTAATAATTGTGGTAGTAGTATTCATTAGTGATGTTTAAAAACCTCTTTTTAGAGATCTTTAAAAATCAAAGTTATTTAGCTATCTTGTAAAAGTTTAGTAAAAACCTGCATGAAGATAGAGAACAACTGTTCCTCCTATGGACATTTGTAGAGTACTTTAAAGTTTGTAAATTATGTTACCTAAATCGTTGCATTTGAGTCATAACAATGAAATTTATATAATATGTAATATAATAATATGATATATACGTATGATTATTGTTACTATTTTGTTGACGAGGGACCTGAGGTTTGGGTAAAATGACTTGCCCTGGTCACAAAGCCAAGAGTTCTCAGAAGCCACAACTTAATCCAGTTTTTCCAGACTCTGAGTCCAGTGCCCTATCCTCTATGTCACTAGATTAAGCCTGCTGGAAGTTTTTAGGATTTCAGGTGTGATTATCAGAGACACAACTATAACTAATAATAATAATAATAATAATAATAATAATAATAATAATAATAATAATAATGGTAATTAGGAATGGAATGACCTAATGTAGGTATCCCAAATTACCCTTTCCTTTTTTCAATTCATAGAGTGAAATGGTATCATGGAGAGAGCATTAGACCTGAAATCAGAAAGACCGGAGTTCAAATCTGAAATCAGAAACTCAGTAACTGTGACCCTGAACAGCTCATTTGATCTCTGATTGCCTTAGTTTCCTCACCTGTAAAATGAAGATAACAACAGCACCTACATCACAGGCTTGTTGTGAGGGTGAAATGAGATAATATTTGTAAAGCATTTAACATAGTACCTGGAACACTGTATGTGCCATGTAAATATTTTTTATAAATCCCTACTCTTGATGTTCAGATAAATTTATTCTAAGTAGATAAAATCATCCCAGTGAAGTCACTTCACCTCTGGGTCACAGTTTTTACATTTACCAAATGACAGTCTTATACTAAATTAATGCTATCATTATTTTTCAGTTGTGTTTGACTCTTTGTGACACTTCTTTTTTTTTTTTTTGGCAAAGATACTAGAATAGTTTGCCATTTCCTTCAGATGAGTAAACTGAGGCAAACAGGGTTAAGTGACTTGCCCAGGGTCACAAAGCTAGTCAGTGTCTGAGCTCACATTTGAACTCAGGATGATCTGTGTGGCATCACAGATTTGAACTCAGGAAGGAGTCTTTCTAACTCCAGGGCCTGCATTCTATAAACTGATCGATTTACCTGCCCTGAAAATTACTTCTATGATGCCCTCTAATGCTATGATCCTATTTATGATCCCAAGGCCTGAATAAAGATAGAGCTTTCAGCACAGATAAATATCCATTACACTTGCCTTCAGAAATAGGCCCTGAATTGTCATTATTACCATTAGACTTTCCTCTTGCATTCCAAAAACATAGTTCAAATAAAAATCAAAGATAACATAAGTTACTTAGAATCAGAGAGTTATTTAATTACTACTATTAGGCATTGGCTGGACACAATCATTGCTATAGTCAAAACATTTATCTATACATGACCCTAAATTCCGAATCCAAGTGATACTAGGAAAAGTCAATTCAAATTTCAAGGAGTGGGGCAGCTAGGTAGCATAGTGAATAGAGCACCAGCCCTGGAGTCAGGAGGACCTGAGTTCAAATCCAGCCTCAGACTAGCTGTGTGATCCTAGGCAAGTCACTTAACCCCAATTGCCTTACCAAAAAAAATATAATAATTTAAAATTAAAAAAAAATTTCAAGGAGTGAGTGTCAGAGTTGATTTGGAGAAAAAGAAATTAAAGTCATATAGAGACAGTGAAAGTGGACCATCCTAGTCTCCACTTACCCCAGCATTCTGACAGTGAAATCTTCTTTTTTAGGATTAAGTCATTTAGTGAATTTAAAACTAAGAAAATTTGATGTCTCCTCCTAACCCACAAGTTATATGAACAATAATTTTAGTAGTAGTATGTAGTAGTTCCAAGTAAATAAAATATGTTTTTCTACTTTCTAGGTCTAACCATGAAGATTTCTATCCTAGTATATGCTAAACATAACAGTGGTCAAGTAATTTGTGTTCAGGAATACAAAAATAGTTTCTGTGCCCTTTTGTTGAAAAACTCATACTAGAAATTCATACCAATTTAGAATAGCTATGATATTCCTGGGAGCACCTCACCACTAAAAAAGTCATATTTCATGTATGTATGTATATGTGCATGTATATCTATAGTATGCACAGAGCTTTTGAAGCGATGTAACACAAATTGGAGTATCAATGTCATGTTTCAAAATTTTCTTGGATTGTGTATATAGAAATATGGGCATAATCATTCAAAATTTAGCAGTCTTTTCAGTTTGGCCTTGCTTTGTACATAAACATGGACTCCTGAAGAAATAATTTTATCATGTACAGTGTCCATTTTACATGAAATTTACCATATGTAGATTATTATATTGTATGGGTTAAGAGTTTTAATTCATATAAGAAAGTCTGGTCAGAGTCTTACATTTACTAGGCAGCTTTTGTTCATTGATGTTTTGGTGAAGATTTAAAATTAAATTACTTTTTCAAAGCAGCTTTTAAACTGAATACAATTTTAAAGTGTTAAAATCCATTTTCAAATAGTTCACTATGCATAGGATGCTTTTAAAAATTCAACACAGCCCTGATAGCAAATGTAATTTCTTTCATAGTTACAAAATGCAAACTCCAAGTGTTTTATCCTAATGAATAAATGAGTTTGTCCTTTATGTATAAAATATAGTTTGTGTTTGTTGCACAAGTTTTTTAATAATAGATGAATTTTAGGTTTGCTCTAACATATTCAATAAAGTGTGATTAATTTGGTTTTTCAAAAATGCAAACTAGACATTACTATATTACTTTGCAAAATGCACAGCTTGCAACATTATTGTCTCAGTGGGATCTTAAATTGAATTGTAAAATGTGTCTTATTTCTAGTTTGATTTATGTAAGAGATCGCAGTGGATAATGCCCCTTTTGAAGTTTCACTGTTTTCTATAAGGAGAAAAATGTATATGTAAAATTCACAGCATAGTTTATTATAAGTATAGAGAACTTTGCAATTATACAATGCTTGATTAAAAAGAAAAATCATATACAACCTAGAATACCACATTTGATTCATCGAATTAAATTTTTTGAAGTTTCCTATTATGACAGATTATATAACACGTTTTTGACATGTTCTGTGATTTTATTGCGATATTCTAAGTAATTACCAAATCTCTTTTCCTCTAAGAAAGCTTTCCTGTGCCCTGAGAATTAATCTATGATACCATTTAACTTGGCTTTTTGAAGTAAATATCACTAGATAAAAGCCAGCTGGATCTGAATAATGGGGTACTTGAATGAATGTATTAGTGTTTGAAAATGAGAATACAAATCTTCTAAAAAGATTAATTTCCATAAAAAAGATAGCTCACAGATCTACAAAAGAATAAATTCAAAAACATAATAAACTGGCAGAAAGAAAGGTAGATTAAAGTAAGAGCTGTAGCACTATGTGATTGCAGCTGCTGTAGAGCAATGATTCTGTATCAATTACAACATTTGGTGGGTGCTGGAGGACTCTTCAAAGCCTCCTGTGAAAAACAGGAACATGGAATACATAGCCTACCATAAGGAATAACCTAAGTCATTCATTTTAACACACCACAACTTTCATGTTGATCTTATTCTCAATGCTGAATCGTTAGACTTGCATAGGAGTTACAAAGAAGCTTTGACAGGACTATATGAATTCAATAAGTGATTTATTTTTCATTCATGTTTATTAAAGGTGTTGATATAAATGTCTCTTTTTCAAGAAAATATTGCTGCTTTATTGAAAAACAGATGTTGAAGTCATCAGCTTAGTAGAATGCCTGGCACATAGTAGGTACTTAAATGTTAGTTTACTGATTCAATCCTATAAAAGAACTAGTGTTAAGTAATGGAATTGACTTTCAATATTCCTTTTCGAAATCCATTCTTTGGGGGCAGCTAGATGGTGCAGTGGCTAAAGTACTGGCCCTGGATTCTAGTCAATAACCTTCTAGTCAATAATACCAAATGAACCATTCAATAACTTGGCTTTAGCTTGAATTAGATGAATCACAATTACAAATATTTTAAAATATAATTCTTGATTATAAAAGTATTGAAAAGACCAATGTAAATATAAATTTTTCTGTCTTCACATGCGAATGTATGTCTTGATAGAACTAGCAGGTATGTCCCCATAACGAGTCAGTCACCAAATGTTGACTGAGTGAGTCACTGGCAAAAGAGAGCCAGTCTCATTCTGACAATGCAAAACTAAATTTAATTATCTATGCATAGTAGCAGTGATGAGCTTTCTTCAAGATGAAAGTTCTTTACAAGAAAAAATTTGTTGGGTCATATATTCCTTTCATTATCATACTTTGCACACTTTAACCTTAGAACTTTGAAACATGCCCTAGTAATTACAATATATGCATTCAAACTGCAAAGATGTTTAAAGCATTACTCAAGATGTTTAAATATTAAGGAAACATCCATCATAATAAGCTCTAAAAGATTAACTGTCATTATTGGCATAAATATGACCAACTATGAACCCCTGTATTGTGTTTACTGTGGCTGTTGGAGTGGAAGTGGGGCAGGACAGAGGAGAGGAGCCTGTTTGTTGTTTTCTATTTTTTTTCCCCCTCTCAGATATAATACTGACTGCCTAAATAGTTATGGGGATTTTTGATAGAATTTTTTTTATCATACTTCTTCAAGAAAGCTGCTTTTAGTTAAAACATAAAATGGTAGTTACAAGGCTTCTGCAAACAGAACTACCATTCCATTAAGGAAATGGTGCTGCAAACAGTAAATAGTAGCCCTGAGGGAAATGTAAGTATTGATTTTATTACTATGTTGGTTGGTTTGTATTTGCAATTGTCAACTCGAATTTTAGACTGTGCATTAAGTATCCTTATAGCAGCTGCAAGAAAAGAACAAATATTAATTAGAAAATATGGAATAATGTTTTGGTGTCGTTAGTTAATCCAGGGATGAGTGCATTTGGACATATTAACCTTGGACATATTAACTTTATGTTTTAGTTGGGAGGTATTTAGTCCTGTAGAAAAAATAAATGAATAGGCAAATGAACTTTCATGAAGTCATATTTGATCTTAATTTTATATATTATGAACTACCATTTGACTTTCAGAGAATGCAGTTTTACTACTATGAGAGGAGCAATGGACATTCTTCCTTCTTTAGGGTAGTTTGTCTACTTATTTATTAATGGAATGAGGTTGATGTTTTAAATGACAAGCAAAAAAAAAAAAACCAAAAAGTATAGCTAGGAAAGACATTTATAATTCAACCCTTTATTCGTATACCACGGTCATTTAAAAAAAATCCTCTTGAGTAAAGAATTATCTAATTACGTGTGTAGTCTAATGAGTAGCTTATGAACTTGGAGTTAGGAAAACCTGCGTTCAAATCCTTCCTGTAGTACTTTACTAGGTGTTTGATGATCAGCAAGTTACTGAGTTTTTCTGAGAGTCTATTTCATCCCCTGCAAAATGGTGACAATATTTCTGTAAGCACCTAACATGCTTGTTGGGAAGCTTAAACAGGAGTTGTATGCAAAGCACTCTGAAAACCTCACTGTAGTACGTAAATGTCTATTACAATTAGAAAGGAAATGAAACTTGCTGTATTTGGTAGAGTCATACTTTTTAGACTTATAACCAAAGGAATCAAGTAGACTGTCTTACATGCACTTAAAATGTGGATAACATATCTCCATTTTTATTTTAAAAATTTGTCATTAGGTACACTGACACTTCTTAAAACATGCCACAGAACAACCCTGTTTAATATGGAAATTTTAAACTATACCTATGGGGCTGTAAATAGAGTCAGTGTTAAACTTCTACAATTAACTAAAAGAAGTGTTTATGCAACACATAAATTCCAGAAATGTTCTCTCTGGAAATCTAAAGAGGTGTAAATTAATATAAAGAAAACATTATGGCTGCTCTCTAGATTAAAAAACAAAGTATTCTGGAATGTACAAGTCATAGAATACAGAATTTGCTATAAATACTTCCCATCAAAAGGGAAAGCTTTTTGGAAAAGAAGGAAAATGGATATAAATAATATTTCAAAACCAAACAATTTTATAGTTAGCTGGAACTATTAGCTGAAACATATTGACTGCAACTAAGAGCCTCAAGAAATTTACTTAAAAAGTTTATAGAATATCTTCTATTCCCAAAAGAAAACAAAAGAACACTAAAATTTAGCAAAACATTTATTTTGATTCACATGTGCTCCCCATTAAAATTATTTGGCTTGCTTGGAATTGAGAAATATTGTTGAGGAATACTACTAAACCCTCCAAACTGGTAGGAAGGTATTAGAATTGAGAGAGGTGGGGAAAAGCTTCCTGTATAATATGAAAATTGATTTAGGAAAAACCAGGGACGTCAGTAGGTATAGATGAGGAGGTGGAAGATTCCAGGCATAGGAGACAGCCCCCAAAAATATCTAGAGCTCAATAATGGATCTGCTTGTTAATGGATCAGCAAGGAAGCCAGAATCACTGGACCAAAAAGTATGTGGCAGAAAGTAAGATTCCAGAAGACCGAAAAGATAGGAAGGAACTAGGTTATAATAGGCTTTGAATGTCAAACAAAGCATTTTGCATTTGATCCTGGAAGCAAGAAGGGAGCCACTGGAGGTTATTAAATAGGGTTGGAGTTAACATGGTCAGAACTGCACAGTAGGAAAATAACTTTGTTGTCCACAAAGGTTGCAAGAGAAGCTTTTTTGCTCACCAATTGTGGAACTGAATTAATTCAATTAATTCCCTCACCTTTACTGATGAGGAAGTACATAAGAAGGGCAAAGTGAATCTCCAAAAATCTCATAGGTAGAATTTGTACTCAGGGACTCTGATACCAAATCTAGTGGTCAATAAGGGCCTTAGCAAAACCTACCATTTATGTTGTAATATTGCTCCTTGTGCTATATTCACATTATGTATCTACTTGTATTTTGAATTGTTGATCTTTTGACTCTGCTTTTAATATGTGGCATGTCAAATACTGCTAACATGTTTGTATAAATTGCTTACCCAAATTTTGGCTCTTAATCAATGAAAAGAGAATTAATAGTCCTTCTTTCATTTTGCAGATGGGCTAGAGTTTTTTCCATTCTGATCAGGAATTAGAAAGATTGACAGTCTTTGCTCCTGCCAGCTGTCTGATGACTATTACCCTAGATCAAGGAAACCTTTGAAAGTTGGATGAGGAATGTTTATGTTGCAATCTGAAAATGTAAATTCCCCAAACTCAAAACTCATCTACTTCAAATCAAAATTCTAACACAGCACCATGCTAAGATTTTCTTCCATTCTCTCAAAATACCCAGGTAATTAAAAACACTGCAGTGAAATAATTTTTCCACTCATTTTCTTCTTCAACTTTGTTAGCACTCAGTACATAATCCTTTTATGATTTTATAGTATTCCATCAAAACTAAATTTTTCTTTCTTGGTTCCAGTCTATTCAGATTAGTTAGCTTCTCTAATATTTCTTTCTTGTCACATGTAATCTGTCTTCAGGAAATCCTTTGTTAAAATATTTCCTTCATTTAGCTTTATTCTTTTCTTCCATGGTATCTCTTTGCATGCTATTCTTTTATCACACTTGCCAGTTTTTAACATATATTTGAGTCATCATAAAACACAGTCATCTTTAAAAGCATAGAGAAGGGATGAATTTAACTTTAAGAAGACATTCTCACAGGAACCAGGTTATAACCTGGATGAGTAGCTGAAAAAAACAAAATTGAAATATATCTGAAGGAAGTGAAGATTAGAAGTCATGTGGTAAGCCAAAGATTGCATAATATGAGTTGTTTATGATTGGAACAATTCCAATTTAAATTGGACCTGGCCAAAGGAAAAGTCTGGGTATAACAACTGTGGGAAAATCTGTAATGTGTTTCTGAATTACATACTGAAGTATGGAGGGAACTTGTTGAAGCTGAGATTGAGACTCATAGCAAGCCTCAAAGTAAGCTTCTAAAAGTCAAAACAGCTCCAAAGATTTCTATTACTAATATCAGAAAGAAAAGGGATAGCATGAACTTTTGAGTGCCAGATTAAGTATGGTGTGGGACAGGTAGGTGACACAGTGGATAGAACAGGGCCTGAAGTCAGGAAGACTCCTCTTCTTGAGTTCAAATCTGACTTCAGACACTTACTAACTCTGTGACCCTAGGCAAGTCACTAAACCCTGTTTGCTTCAGTTTCTTCATCTGTAAAATAAACTGGAGAAGGAATGGTAAATTTGCCAAGAAAACCCCAAATCAGAAAATGAAGAGTTGTGCACAACTGAGGACTCAACAAGGAATTTCTCATACCAGGTAAGGTTGACAAGCAGACACAGTAATAATGGTGGGAGATTTTCTAGTTTTATAAGTAATGGAATGATTGAAATCATCAAAAAGAGACCCCAATTAAGGACTAAGTTTTATAGTGCTTAAATTCTTGCTTTAAAATGACTTTCTCATTTATTTTATCAAAGTTGACTAGTATTCATATAGTTGTTTAACCACAGTTTATTTGCACGGAAAGCAAATTCATAATCATTCAAGAAATCTCCCAAAGAGACTGACCTTTCAAATCTAGGTCAATGTTGTTTCAACACCCACTTGTTGGTAAAGTAATCTAAGTTTATAAGACCTTCAAAGAAAAATTCGAGTGAAAATATCTACTATACAATTGAACTCTGTTAGGAATGTTAAACATTAGGAAAACCTATCCTATCCTTTTTCCCCCTTTGTGACCATTTCCAACTAATAAAGAACAAAAACTTTAGCATGGCATTTAAGGCCCACCATAATTAGGTTCCAACTCCACTTTTTCTTTCTTTTTTGCCTCTTACTAGTTTCCTCTTCTATGCTATATTCTAGATGAATTCATCATATCCAGAAGGCATTTCCATGCCTTCAGGTATTTTTACTGCTGTTCATATTGATTCTGCCACCTTTAATTCCTGTCCCCAAATCCTATTTCTACCTGTTGACAATTCACTTATCTTTCAAGTTAGGTTACTTCTATGAAATCTTTGTTGAACTCCCCAATTGGAAGTGACTTCTCCTTCATCTGATTAAATAAACTTTCTACTCTTGCTAAATGCTCATTATATCCTATTTGTATAATTTATATAAATAAATACAAAGGGGGCAGCTAGGTGGCACAGTGGATAAAGCACTGGCCCTGGATTCAGGAGGACCTGAGTTCAAATCAGACCTCAGACACTTGACACTTACTAGCTGTGTGACTCTGGGCAAGTCACTTAACCCTCATTGCCCCACAAAAAAATAAATAAATAAAAAAACTGACACATACTAGATGTGTGACTCTGGGCAAGCAGCTTAACCCTCATTGCCCAACAAAAAAACAAATAAATAAAACAAAAGAAAAATAAATACACAAACACTCTAACACTACTATATTGCAAATTCTTTGTGGGCAGGGGCCATGTCTTATTTCCTTTTGTATCTTTTTCAGTACTTAGCTCCTTCCTGGATACTTGATAAATATTGAATGAATGAAGTGAAATATATTAAGAGATTAAAGTACTGTTGATTATCCTATATCTATTTATGCACTTTTCCAAATCCTTTAAGCTTCTTACAAATGTAAAACTATAGGTGTTCAGCCATGGCATTACTATTTCTAATTGTTTGACCATAGGGTAAGTAAACTAGTCACCCATCTTAAATGAGTTCAGTCTTTTAAAGAAATAAAACACCACGTCGCATGTGTAACTATTTAGTAAGCTCCTTCTTCCTAACCCTACCAAGCATATGTCTACATAACAGCAAAATAAAATGTTAAAAGAAAGAAATACGGACATTAGTTTCTTAATGTGAGCTGTATCCAGCCTATGAGGCATTTCTTTTAAATGTGCTCTTCTTTTCTTCCAAATGGTAATAATCAATGCTGTTTGGGTGATTACAAGCCAACATTATTTGTAATTGGCATCTAGTGGGTCCAAGCTAATCTCATGAGATTTTTATTGGCTCCTGAGAACAGAGAGAATTATGAGAGAAAAACTTACATGGAGGTCATAAGGTGATAGTAGAAGGCCCAGAAATGATGACTATAAAACTGACAATACCAGACTTCCTACTGATACATGCCAGAGTTTCTGTAGAATGAACTTTCTTAGAAGAGTCCCCAAAAAATCAAGATCCTATCACTGCCCATCTTCTTTCCAAACTAATAGGTAGTACAGTAAGAAAGGACAATATGGCAGGCTGATGGGTTCCTGCCAAAAGATGAAATATAGTGGACCAAGATCAGGATACTATCTGCAGTAGGAGACTGTCTGAATGTATCAAAAGAGATTTTAAACTGAAATCTGAGAAAGAAAGAGAGAAATGTAAAATTATAAAACCAGTTATTATAGAAAACAGAAACAGCAGTAGAGAAGATATCTATTAATTCCCAAGAGAAAACAAGAAGAAAGATAACTCATGAAATTCAAGTGATTCAACCTTCTACAGGGTCCTCAATGGGAGAAAGCAGTCATTTTATTCCTCCCTGATTCCCTCTCACTTCAGATAGAAATAATACTATAAATCATTTTTTTCTCTTCTGATTTCTCCATATTTCCCTTTGCTTCTCCTCCCACTTGAAAACCTTGTTATCTTCCTTTTCCAGAAAATTAAGACCATTTCAAACAAGAGATAGAGAGGATCATGGGAAGTAAAATGAATAATTTTTATTACAATTGGGAGATGGCTGAAAAAACTGTGGTATTTGCAATGATCCAAGATAATTCCAGAGAACTCATGATAGAAAATGCTCTCCACATCTAGAAAAAAGAACTGTGGAATCTGGAGGCAGATTTAACCATACTGTTTCTACTTTTTTGGATTTTTTTTCTCTTTTTTGAGGTTTTTCCCTTTTGTTCTGATTCTTCTTTCACAACATGACTAATGAAGAAATATGTTTAATGCCATTGTACATACATATACAACCTATATCATATTGCTTTTGATCTTGTGGAGGGGAGGGAAGGGAGGGAGGGAGAAAAATTTGGAACTAGAAATCTTATAAAAACAAATGTTTAAAACTATCTCTATATATAACTGGAAAATAATAACATACATTTATGATTTTTTAAAAAGGTGGTATATGATTCTATAGACTACTGTTGTGCTATAAAAAGTGATAATGGGGATGGTTTCTGAAAAACCTGGGAAGATTTATATAAACCCATGAAAAGTGAAATGAACATTAAACACAGTATCAGTAATATTGTAACAATGATCAACTCTGAAAGACTTAGATATTCTGATCAAGACAATGATTCAAGACAATTCCAAAAGAACTAATGATGAAAAATGCTATGTACTTCAAGAGAGAGAATTGGTGGATTTTGAGTATAAACTAAAGTATAATTACTTTATTTTATTTTTCTTGCTTTTTTTTTTTTGCAACATGGCTAATGTGGAAATATGTTTGGCATCATTTTAAATGTTTGCTTTCTCAGTTAGTTGGCAAAGGGCTGGAGGGAGGGAGAGAATTTGTAACTCATTTGTTTTTTCTTTTTTTTGCAGGGCAATGGGGATTAAGTGACTAGCCCAGAGTCACACAGCTTGTAAGTGTCAAGTGTCTGAGGCCAGATTTGAACTCAGGTCTTCCTGAATCTAGGGATGGTGCTTTATCCAACTGTGCCAGCTAGCTGCACCTCATTTGTTTTTTCTTAATGAATGTTAAAAATAAAATTTTAATTTAAGGAAAAATTGGTGGGGGCAGAATTAACTGAAAGTTGAATATGACTCAGTGTGTTATAGCAGCCAAAAGAAAAAAACTAAAGATGACTTGTTGTGAGGCCTTTCCTCCTTAAGATGCAACTCAAGTACCATATTCTGCATAAAGCCCTTCCTGATTGCTCTATTTCCTAGTGCCTTCCTTCCTTGAGAAACTTGTATGTAACTACTTTGTGTATATTTATATTGATGATTTTATATTTATTCTGAATTGATACATCCTACACTGGAATATTTCATTCTTTGTATCTGTTACACTTAGCATAGTGACTGAAATATAGTACATGCTTAATAAATGTATGTTGATTAATTGAGGTGAGGATCTTCAAATATCAATAGAGTATTTTATGCAATATGTAGCCATTGAAGTAATGCGACAAGATGGGTCATTCCTCTGCTTCAGAAAAATCACTTTGGCAGCTTAATGGAGAATACAATGGAATGAGGAGAGTTGGAGGTGGGGGAGTGGGACAATTAGAAGGCTATTGTATTAGTCCAGGCCATAGGTGATAAGGGCCTGAACTAGGATGTTGACTGTATAAGCAAAGAAAAGGGAATGAATGCAGAAATGTTGAAAATATAAAAAGGGCAATAGAAAGTGAGAGTGAGAAATTGAGGCTGACACCAAAGTTATGAAACCTGGATGACTGGGAGGCTATTGGTATCCATAACATCAGTAGGGAGTTCAGAAGAGGGAAGATTTTGAGGGATGTGGTGGTGGAAAATAATGGATTCTGTTTTGGATATGAGAGTTTCAGATGCTTATGAGAAATCCAATTCTCTATGCCCAAGTTGGTAATGTAGAGCTAAAGCTCAGGAGAAAAACTAGGAGCAAATAAATAGTTTTGGGGGATCCTTTGCAAAAAGATACTCATCGAAAACCATGAAAACTGATTTGATCACTGAGAGTTGATACAGAAAAGAATGCACAAGGACAGAGGTTTGGAGGACACCAAAGGTTAATTGGTATGAATGGATGATGACTCAGCAAAAGACTAAGTGGTCAAAAAGGGAGGAGAATAAAGAGAGTAGAGTCAACAAAATTCAGAGGATATAAATCCAAGAAAGGTGTGAAGGAACATAAAGATTCTTTAAATTCATTTGGATTATTAAGGGCCAAATAAATTACAGCTCCATGTAGTGAAAGAAATCACTTAAATTATTACAGAACTACTATTGATAATATTTGAGAAATCAAAGAGAGGAGTGAGAAGTATGAATATAGCAGATATTGCCCTGATTTTCAGAAAATGTGCAGGGCGAATGAATTCTAAAGCTAAAGATTAGTAAATTTCACAATAATTCATAGGCAGATTCAGTAACATATCAAAAAGATGGTTTATGAGCACTTAGAAAAGAAAATAACAAACACCAGGCACCATGATTAGGGAATTAAGAAAAAGTGACATTGTCTTTGTTTCTTTTTTTTTTTTTAATAAAATTCATACTTTGCATTTAGATTCCAAAATCTCATGATACCTATGTGAGCCAGATAAGAATGGAGTTAAGTAGATGAAGCAAGCATATATAGGGTGACTATATTGGTAAAGGTTGCATACCCTATATTATATGAAGTAAAAAATATATATCAGTCTAGTAACAAAGCAATTTAGGGTCAATAAGGAAGTGAATATGATCACTTCCTTTAATATTTGAAGGGCTGAAAGTAGAAGAGGGAATGGACTCACTCTTTTTAAGGGACATGATATGACTCAAAGAGTGAAACCACATGTAGGCAGATATTGACTCCCCCCCAAAAAAGGCTATAACTAGTGAGTTTACCATCAGTGTAACTGTTCAAGTAGAAAATTAATGAAAATTAGTTAGAGATAGTTAGGCTGTCTTAGTTGGTAAAAAGATTGGCCCTCCAAGACTCCTTCTTAAATCAAGGTTTTTCTGATGCTCTATCTTTAAAAAGATGATAGGTTAAGGATAAGATGATTTCACTAATATAAGGGGTTCCCAGATGAGGTGTCGCCTATCTCTCTATCAATGCAGATTGAAAGCTTCTTAGCAACATATGGACTCAGATAATAATAATATTATATAAGTATTAATTATATAATCAGATAATAATAATATTATAATACTAATTTTATTATTCAATAAAATATGTGTCACAGGTTAGAGTTTCCCTGACTCTAAGACCAGGTTGATATCCAATATGCCACATTTTGTGAACTAAATTGATATAGCTACCATGAGTATAGATGGCAGAGGAAAGGCAATGATTTTCCTGAGCTCTCCCCAAGACCCATCCAAATACCTTCAAATAATGCCATAGGGCAATACCTGGAGCAGCAGAAACCACAAAAGGACAGAGTGAAATCATTTTCCAGCCAAAGACAACTTAGAAGGTCAGCAGGAAAGGTCTGTTGTACTGTGGTGAGAGTGGAACTTAGTCTAGCCTGTGCAGACCCAGCTCCAGTGAACCAACAGCAGGCCAGGGTTGGGGGGGGGGGCGGGGTATTGAAAAATTGACCAGAAAATTACAGGGGTCTCTTTGCTAGCACTGAGACAGGACTCTGATGTTTTGGCCATACTCAGATCCAGGCCACAGCCTTGGGTGGCAGTCCCAGGTAGGGGAGGAGCATAAGCAAACAAAAGCTTAGAGCCACAGTGGAGCAGGAATCTGTTAATAGTTACAGGGCAGAAAAGCAGGCCTGTGATTGCTTGCAGACTAGAGCACAGGCCAGGAAAGTGGTGAACATACCTCTCCTTAAATCATACCACCTTGGAAGAACTAAAGACTTACAAATTCCTAGAAGTATCCCTGGAAAAAAGCGGCACAAACACTCTGAAGTTTGAGACAGTGAAACCTCCACCTTGGAAGCAGTGCCCAACTTCAACAAAGAGTCAAAAGTCAAGAAATAGACAGGGAAAATGAGCAAACAGAAAAACAATGCTGACACCAGAATGTTTCTATGGTGACAAGGAAGATGAAAATACACCCTCAAAGAAGATAACAAAGTCAAAGCTACAATATCCAAAGATTCCAAGAATAATATGAATTGGTCTCAGGCCATAGAAGTGCTCAAAAAGGACTTTGAACGTAAAGAGAGGTAGAGAAATGGAAAGAGAAATAAGAATGATGCAAGAAAATCATGACAAAACAGTCAATAGCTTGGTAAAGGAGACACAAAAAATTACTGACGAAAATACCACCTTAAAAAACAGACTGGGCTAAATGGTAAAAAAAGGTACAACAGGCCAATGAGGAAAAGAATACCTTGAAAAGCCGAATTGGCCAAATGGAAAAGGAGGTTCAAAAGCTCTCTGAAGGAAATAATTCCTTAAGCATTAAGACTGAGCAAGTGGAAGCTAGTGACTTTATGAGAAATCAAGAAACAATAAAGCAAAACCAAAAGAATGAAAAATATGTCCAATGTTGAGCAAAATTAGTCTTTTTTTTTTTTCAGTGCAATGAAGGTTAAGTGACTCACCCAGGATCACACTGCTAGTAAGTGTCAAGTGATTCATTCTGGATTCGAACTCACATCCTCCTGAATCCAGGGCCAGTGCTCTATACACTGTGCCACCTAGCTGCCCCCTCAGACTAGATGACATTTAAATACTTTCCAGCTCTTACCCAATGACCCAAACATCATAGTCAATAGCAAGATCTATTCAAAAGAAGTAGAAATACATGCTTTTCAGAATTCAAAATTACATATGAGGTAGAGTAGATACAGAAGAGAAAGAAAAAGAGATGACTATGTGTTTTAAGTAGATAGGATAATCAACCTTAAATTTTAATTAGTTCCTCTGGGAGATTCAGTCACTTGATAAAGGCCACAAAAAATCATTTACATCAGAGGCATGATTTGAGGAAAGGTCCTCACATAGTAGAGCTAGTGGTCTTTCCACTTGACCACACTGCCTTCTGGGGATTAGAAAAGGGAAAGGGAAAGGAAGTGAACATTTATATATCATCTACTATGTGCCAGGTATTATGTTAAGCACCTTTTATAAATATTATCTCTTATCCTCACAACACTCCTACAACATAGGTGCTATTATCATTTTTATTTCACAGTTGAGGAAAGTAAGGAAAATAGAGGTTAAATGACTTACCCAGTGTCACATAGCTAATACGTGTCTGAGGATGTATTTGAACTCAGATCTTCTTGACTAAAAATTTGTTTACTTTCAACCTCTCTGGACTATTCCAGAATCCATTAGTTTGTAATATTTACTTCTCATTCATTTTATTCCTGTCAGAGAACCTGACTTTATACTGTCTTAATCACCTTGTCATCCTGAATATGTTTCAGATAATCTCAATGTTGAATCCTCCCATTCTTATGCTTTTCATAAGTCACATTTTAATTTATTGTACTAGCATGAATCTATAAAAACATGTAATTTCCCAAAACAGAGAAGTTCACTTAAAAAATATAAATTTGAAATAGGACTGAGGTAAAAAGAGAAGAAAGGAAATGTTAATTTAAAAAAAAAATCTGAAACAAGGCAAAATCTGGCAGGAACCATTATTGACAGAATTTATATAATCCTTTCTAACCCAATAACGAAGGCCAGGATGGTTCCAGAAAATGACTAAGTACAGAATCTCATCCTTTTTATTAATGGATTAGACATTAAAGGGATTGAATAAGTAAAAAGATATCCTGAGTGGTAACCACACTGTTAGTGACTCTGGGTTTACGTGAGAAAAATCTACTCCCATCTGCCGCCAATAAGAACAGTAGGTGATGGATTTGGAGAGTGTGCTGAAAGAGATGTCAAATTGGATGAGGTAAATCAAGCTCTGTATTTCCATGGATTTATAATGATATATGAAGCAGAAAATAAAATTGCTTCAACTTCTCTAAGTGAAACAATTCCCTAAAAACACATCACCAGACAATTTTGAAAATGAAAAATCATTTCTAAATTTTCGGTAATGGTCATGTTCAACCTCAATGATAGAACATTAAACATACAAACTACTATATAAATAAATTTTAAAGCTGTGCTAATATACACATGACAAGCACACCTTTCAGTTATCCTTCATTTCAACTTCTATATAGATAAAAATACATATGTATGCACAGACACAAAAAAGAGAAAATTTACTGTATTGATGTCTAATGTAAGTGTGTGTTTGAATAAAAAGATACAAAATATATTGGGGAAAATGGGCAAGAGAATGTCTTTTCCTATAATTTTTAGCATAAGTATAAAATAACAGGATTCCTGAGGTTAATAAGAAATAACTTATGGAAATAATATTTCTCAGCAACATGAGAATTATGGTCAATCGCATATACTTGCATTAAATAGGATATGACTGAAACATTCACCCACATAGTCCCACTAGTGGTGATCATCTAGAAATACAGGTGTAGCACCAGTCTTAAAATGTATAAAATCAAAATATTTTCATCAAGTTTGACCTCAACAGCACATATTCAACCTACAAGTGTAAAAAAGTAGCACTGAAGAAGTATTTATATATTAACATTATTTCTCCCTAATGCATAAAGGCAGTAAAACTTTATGAATTAATTCTATTTATTATTGCATAGGTCTTTTTGTTTTGATTTTCTTGATGATGATGATGATGATGATGATGGGGGATAGGTAGAGAAAACTATCAGCATATACTTTGAAAGAGAAAAATTGTGGGTTTTTTATATTTGATATTTGGCATCTGGTTTATTCACAAAATGGTGTTACTAATCCATGAATAGTTTCAGAGCTCTAATTCAACTAAGCTTCTGTTTTCACATGTATATGCTATTAAATCGTTGAACAGATCCTGTCAAGGTAAATTTTAATCCGACTTGTCAGAATTCTGATTTAACTGGTAATTAATGAGGTTTTAATTCTACGTATGTTTCTTGAAACACTGAAGTCGTGTAATTCATTTATCAAAAAGTTGGGGCTATTTCATGCTCTGTACTTCCTAGCTACACAACAGCATTAGCATAGAGTGAACAGATTTCCACCTGTGTTCTTGCCTTTCCTTTCTCTTCAGTTGTTATTTGATGGATATACTCTCCATAACTATGTGTTCTGTCTCTTACTCTGGATCTGTGAAACCACCTGGACAGTAGTACAGGGGAACTCTCACTGACAGGGTCATATTTCAGTAGTTTTTATCAGCATCATTAATTCTTTTGAGGCCTAACTAGTATCCTTATGGCAACTAAATTCCAAAAATTTCCAAAAAAATAATAATTCTCAAAAGCCAAAAATGGATTGATATTATATGTATCTTTGGGAATCTTCATTAAGAAAACATGCAATAACAATAACCTTTCTTTTCATGTATTTCTTTTATGTTGACTTTCATTTTTCCTCTTTTAAACTGTCCAGCTACAGAATTATGTGATAATTTATTTCTAAATTCTTGTTACTTTCAGGATTTTTATGTGTTTTATAATTTCTCTAGGTAACTTATGAGTTTTATGTCTTACATATAAGGGGAAGATACAAATACATTTTTTTAAAAATCTCTTCACTTTTTTATTCAACTTTGATTAACACCTGTAAGAACAGACAGAAACACCTCACAATTTTTTTCCAGGAAAAACAAAAAACAAAAAAGCTTCTCTAATTACATTGCCCAAAAGAAACCAGATGATTCTTTATTTTCTCTTGAACAAGCGATTTATCATTTATGGTCTGAAGACAAAAGAAGGGGAATATTACCTTTTCTATACCAATAAAGGAGGCTCTCTCACTGACCCTTGTAGGAAAGCACCCAACTCGCTATGTTGGCAGCCACCAAAATATACCAAACTTCTAGTATTTAGCAGTTGATGGTATTTATATACTGTGTTTTTTCTTTTCAATGTTAGAGTGACACACAAGTCTCCAAAAGAGCACACATCTGGCCGAAATCACTATGTATGGTAACATGGCATGATGGGAAGAGCAAATGGATTTAGAATTTGGAGAGCTCAGTTTAAATATCTGCCTCTAATACTTCTTAGCTCTAAACAAGTCTTTAATAAGCCTTATTTTCCTCAACTGTGAAATGGAGATCAAAATGCTAGTGCTACATTCTTTAAAGGGTACTTAGGAGTGAAGTGCTTTGTAAACCTTGAAATGCTATATAAAAGTGAGTTATTATTATGAATTACGAGAAATGGAATGGGGACTATGGGTATAGACATGCAAATCTATTTTACTAGTGATTACTTGAAAACACAGTGAGAAAGGAGTATTGGGTTGCAGAAATCTGGCTAGTTTAGCTTCATTGATCTTACCTTGATTCTGTGAAAGTGATACTAATCTTCTGAAATCTCTAACAGCTTCCAAATAGCACTGTCAAGGAAAGTGTGTTTTACACCCTGGGAAACTTAAGAAAACACCAACTCTTATATAGGCTAAGCATTTCTTTCCTCTAAGTATTACATTTTGTTTTGCTTATACAAACATATGCAAAACTTTAAAACAAATAAATCGTTGTTCTTTGTCCTCAAAGAAGATCAATTAAAAAAATAAACACAAATCAACTAATACCCTTTGAAGTTACTGAAATATTTTGCCCAAAGAAATTATTGCTAAAAGAAAACAACTCTGTTGTTCACTTAATTACAAAGACCATATCTAATTTTAACTACATTCTTTTTTTTTTTTGCCTAATAATGAGTTGACCTTCTATTCTCCTTAACCCTTTTTTCATCAAAGCCATCTACACCCACTTTGCCTTCTGTTTCTCTAATCTGCAATTATTTATGTTTTCTTCATGCTGCTCTGTCCGCCATGGGAGCAAAATTGTATTTGGTGAAATATAGAGCTAATTATACCATGAACCCAGCAACAAAAAGACGGAGCAGATGTTACTTCAGACGTGCTAAAAGTCCTCATGCTTAATGTGCATATAGTAAAACAATGAATATGGTATTCCACAACAATGGCTAATCAAGACTCCTGTTTAATGGGGAAAATCTTTTCAACACCACAGTTAAATGGCGAAACCTTGTCAAGGAGATTTTCAGTATTCACTGTGAGCTGGCCAGAATAATTATATTAGTTAGTGATTATTAATTAATGTGATGGGGTAGTGTACTTTGCCACTTTGGGGTGTCATGGAAGACTACAATGACCATGTGCTTTAAGTAAATAATACAAACAATCATTTTAAAACTTAAGCTGTTACTCTACATAACTCATATCCAAAGAGATTGCAAATGAAAAATGAATCTTCCTAGTGAAAATATTTTTCAGTAAATTTTAAAAATTGAGTGATACTTAAGAGATTATTATCCAAACCGACATTTCCCACATTTTAAAATGTGTGTATACATACGCATTTATATGCAGATAAAATTAATAACACTAATTCAACAGGTAACATTTCTAAAAATATTCTTTAGAAATTCAAAACTACTTTAGTGTAAGTGCTTAACTGTTAGCAGCTCATTATTAAGATGTAGTTTTCTTTTCTTTTTTTTTCTCATTGAGAGGACAGACTCGAAAGGTTTACTACCATGTATGATGACTAAGCTAAAATTCAAGCTATGCCAGTTTACAAAGAGATCCAAGTTCTGAAATTAGGGTAAAAGGCAATATTTTAAATGACATACTTGACAATGTGGTAAGTGTGCACACGCCGCAGGGTATATCCCTTTTTGAGTTCTTAAATCGTGTATCTCACTGGGCTGAACACACCAAACCTCCTGGTGAGTTTTAAAAGTCTGCATAGCTGCTGTGTTGTAGATCACTTTCAATGTTTACTTTAAGGATAAAATGCCTCTCCCCAGAGTTCCAGTGTTCTAAGAGTGACTACAGAATTCCCCAGTATTAAGAAGGAAGCTTCCAGTTGGATTTTTTTCTTTAATATTCCTATTCTTCCAAGGCTAATAAATGGAATGACAATTAGATAATATAACTCCCTTCCCCCGTAATAATTTTTAAAACAATTTATTTTTTTTCAGAGGATTGAAAAGTGTTTCATTTTATGAAGTCATTTTCCCCCTCCTAAAATGAAACAAAACTGAATTGTGTGGTGTGGTCAGTGAGCTGCCAGTCCTGGAATCCACATCAGTAATCAATGCCCAACCCAATTTAGGCTTGGGAGGGAAATATGCTGCAAATCCTAAAGCCCTATATAAATTTGACTTATTAATCCCTTGAATATATTAAATGTGTGTGCATGTGTGCATGTGTGTGTGTGTGTGTGTGTGTATGTAATTGTTCACAGGCCCTTCCATCTGATCTACCTCTGTATCCTGTGGACCCAACCCTCATCCTCTCCAGAATGCCTTCTGACCTAGTGCCAAATTATAAGAACCCTTCATCTTTTCTATATTCTCTTCCCTTGAATTCTTAGGACTTTCAGGAATTTCTACCCACTGTCCAGGTGAAATACATGCTATTTCCATCAAACAAGATTATAAACCTCTTAAGAGCAGGCAATGTCTCATTTTGTTTTGTTGTTGCTTTTCTGTTTGTATTCCCAGAACTTAGCTTAGCTAATGGATAATAATAATTTAAAAAAATCATTCGCATTATTCATTTAAAAAGTTCCCTTTAGAGGATTTAGGGGCCAGTTTCTGTTTAAAGCTGAACTCATTATCTTTCCCCCAAATCTTCATCCCTTCCAAACTTCCTTATACATGCTTGAAACTTTTTCCTCCCTCCCTATTTCTTTAGTCCTTTATCTTCCCTCCCTATCCAATGTGCACTGATGTTATGTCTATTTTTCTCATGTGTCCCCCTTCTCTCTTTTCCTATTCCCCCTTCTCTCTTCTCACAGTCATTGCCCTGGTACACTTCCCCATCACCTTATGCATGGATAATCACATTAGCCTGCTGGTTGGTTTCCTTTCCTCAAATTTCTTCCCACTCCACTCCATCCTCCACTCACCTGTCAAATTAATCTTCCTAAAATGCAATTCTGACAATGTTACCCCTTCTCCTTCAATAAGCTACCTATCACTTACAAAATAAAATAAAATATAATAAAACCCTCTGTTATTTAAAGACCTTCACAACCTGACTCCCTTCTACATACCTCCTACATATTATACAATCCAGGGTCACTAGTCTCTTTGTTCTTTCAAAAAAACACCTCCTTACTCTGTAAAATTTGACTGACTAATCCCCCAGTCCTGGAATCTGCCCTCCTAATCTCTGCCTTCTTGATTCCTTCACTTCCTTCCAGTCCTTGCTAAAATCGTATCTTCTATAAGAAGCCTTTCCTCATCCTCCTTAATGCTAGCATCTTCCCTCTAGTGATGATCTTTAGTTTATCCTATTTATTGTTTGTACATAGCTGTTTTCCTATGAGTTCCTCAAGACCAAGGACTGTCTTTTGCCTTCCTTTTTACCCCCAGGATTTAGCATTGTGCAGGCACGTGGTGGTAACTTAACAGTGTTTGACACTTGTTGGCTCACTGTATAGAAACTACTCGAGTGTTTAACAAAATTCAATAGTGTCAAAGAAGAACTTTTTACATACCTTAAATATGTGTCAAGGTGTCAGATTACAAATATACATATACATACATATGTATGTGTATAATTAGATAGGTAGGTGGGTAGGTTTGTAGGTAGGTAGGTGAGTAGATAGATAGATAGATAGATAGATAGATAGATAGATAGATAGATAGATAGATAGATAGATAGATAGATAGATAGAAAGGTGGGTGGGTGGGTTTGTAGGTAGGTAGGTGAGTAGATAGATAGATAGATAGATAGATAGATAGATAGATAGATAGATAGATAGATAGATAGATAGATAGATAGATAGATAGATGTAATAAAAGCTTCTTTTTCAGAAGCCTAGAATATGTATGTTGTACTTTAATGATGCATCTGACTAAACACAGTTTAGTCAGATTTGGTCAAAGAACATTGATCAGCTAGTTACTCAATATGTAATTTTTGAACAAATTCCCATATCTTAAGGAAAATATTATATAAACTTTCATTAAGAGATGAATTATATTTTAACTTTTTATTTTGCTTTTACTAATCAACAAGTGGTTGGGGCAGCAAGCACTGGCCCTGGATTCAGGAGTACCTGAGTTCAAATCCGGCCTCAGACACTTAACCCTTACTAGCTGTGTGACCCTGGGCAAGTCACTTAACCCCAATTGCCTTACCGAAAAAAACCAAAAAAACCCAAAACTAATCAACAAGTGGCAATTTAAAATGCGCAGAGTGCTTTACCTATTTTAATCTAATTTTAATGACAACGTAGGCAAAATAGTCACTTAAATAAGAAGCACAGAAGTAATAAGCCAATCTACAGCCATTGCCCAATTATGGCATATAGGATGAAAAGCTAGAGCCAAAAGTAATGTTAGACGTTATCTAGCCCTCCATTTTACAGATGAGGAAACCGAGGCACAGAAAGATTAAGAAATTTGCCCAAAGTTATACAGATATGTTTCTTCATGTCTAATTCTAATAAAACCTTAATCCTGATCAACAACTGCTTCTATCCCAGGCAAGGACATTCTGCCACAAACTGTCAAAATTAAGTTTCAGGATGAATACTAATTCCATAAGCATACAAAAACTTGGATTAGTTTCAGGTAGCAGACTGAGCAAATTCCCATGATGCCATGACATCCGGTTTACTTTTTGAAAGGAGGTGATTTGAGATGTTAAAAAATCAAAGTGGTGCATCTTCCTAAGATTTAGGGGAAAAAAGCAAAGATAAATGGGGGGTATGCTTGTTCTTTATAGAAAGGATTATTTACTTGATAAAAAGATTTGCTGTTAAGAGTGGAATTCATTTTGAAAAGGTTAGACTTTATAAAATTAATTTCTATTCTTCTCAGAAAAAGACACCGCTTTTCTAAAAAATTAAGAACTGTTGGTTGCTATAGTTTGAATCTAACCTAAACAGGAACAAAAATAACAGTTCTATTCAAGTCTGAGGGCCTAATATGCTCTGTATAGTACTTTTTGAGCACATCCAGTCCTTTGGGTAAAAAAATGATATCTCGGGGGAGCTAGTTGGCATAGTGTATAGAGCACTGGCCCTGGATTCAGGAGGACCTGAGTTCAAATCTGACCTCAGACATTTGACACTTACTAGTTGTGTGACCCTGGGCAAGTCACTTAACCCCAGTTGCCGCACCCAAAAAAAAAAAAAGATATCTCAAAAACACATGTATAAATCCTTGTAATCCAGCTTTTTCTTGTTGCCATTATGATTACTGGCTTTCTTCTCAGTCATTTTGTATTTTGTTGATGAGATATTTTTAACATCTCTAAAGAAAAACATCATTAACATGTCATTTTTCATATTAAAAGTATTATCTGAGTGACATTCACCCCTATTTTCCATCAACATTATGGGGGCTTCACAGTCATAAGTCTATAAAGCAGGCCTAATCTTCCTTATGTACCTCAATATGATGGAAGGAAACCTATCTGCAAAGCCTGTAAGGGCATATTGCCAGTTCTACTACATCATAACCCAAAACAATAATTCTTGTTCTATTTATCAATAATTTCAATAATGCCTTTTGTGAAGTCTATATTTCCTTGTAATTCATAAAAATACAAATTGCAGTTTTTTTTTAACCAAATGAGATCACTGAGGCCCAGGGAGATTATATTACTTGGCCTAGGGCACAAATACCTAGAGCAATATATGAACAATGTCTTGACACTTGAAGTTTGCTGCTCTTTCTACTTCAAAGAACTGCCTCATTTTATTCCCAAATGTGTCAATACAAGATGATGTTATTTTTTTTTAGTGCAAGCATCTGTATTTTTTTCTGTGCATGTCCTATGTCAATATAAATAATAATCCTCACACTTTATAATAGATGGCAATGTTGTGACCGGAAAAATTCATCATCCTATAGCCAAGTTCATGAGGAACCTTTACAGTTAGCCATCCCAAACATTGTGGCTATCCAGTTTTGTAGGATCCCAACTCTACCACTTAAAAACACCTCTGTCTCCTGGGACTTAAATTTACCCTCTCTGGAAACTGTTTTTCTTAATCTCCCCCCCCCCCCCCCGGGGCAATGGGGGTTAAGTGACTTGTCCAAGGTCACACAGCTAGTAAGTGTCAAGTGTCTGAGGCCAGATTTGAACTCAGGAACTCCTGAATCCAGGGCCAGTGCTCTATCCACTGCGCCACCTAGTCGCCCCCCTTTTCTTAATCTTAAATAGAAGAGTATTGGACTACAGTTCTATGGTTGCTTCCACCCCCAAATCTATAATTTATGACCTTCTGTTCCAATCACACAACCTCTTAGAGCTCAGGATCATTTCTACAACATAATAATGCTTGGAGCTGAGGGATGGGGTGTCTTGTCCAAAGAGACCAGTACCACTGGATGGAACAGTGCCTGACTATGGTGTAAGGTATAGGAAGAATGCAAAGGGAGTGGGGGCTAGGTTATAAATGGCTTTGAATGTCAAACTGGAATTTATTTCCGATCCTGGAGATGATAGGTAGCCACTGGAAATTACTAAGTACAGATGAGGATGACATGTTCACACCTGAACTTTAGGAATAACTCAAAAAGCTTATATTCTTTTGAAGAGAGGGAAATACTATGAAAACAGATAAGAAAATACATGCTATGTACAAATAAATTAGATGAGAGAAGTCTCAAGCAACTAGGGAATAGATTTCCTCAGGGAAATTACCCCTTCAGCTCAGATATTTCTGCCCTGGGGCCAGCCTGATTGGTGAATTTGGCTCTAGACAGGCATGAACACATTATCTTGACCCTCTGGCATTTATCCTTCCCTGCTCATCCAGCCCTCATTCTTTTCCTAGCTCTAGAACTATAGGGTGGGGAGGAGGGGGAAGAAAAAAAAGTTACCTAATAACTGTTATATATTTAAAAGAAATGGCAAGTTGTACATAATAGATTTTCAGTTTCATGTGCAATCATCTTTTTTTTTATTCTAATGCTTGTTTTATTTCATAAATTAAAAATAAAATCAAGTTTTTAAAAAATCAATACTGCTCTTGCTACTGGATAGTTCCCCTAAGGCTATAGTCAACATCTTAGTGATTTTCCAAACCAAAACAACAACAAAACAAAACAATAAACAAACCTTCCCCAGGCCACCATTCCTCTATGTGTACCTCTTTTCCCTAGAATATAAAATCCTTGAGGGCAAGGATGGTATCTCTCTTAAAAACAAAAACAATTAAAATACTAGTACTGAGCACTGATCTTGACCTAAAGTAAACATTTTTTAAAAATAAGTGCTTTTTCTTCTAGGTGACTAACAGTGGGTTAATGGTGAACTTTTAGTACTCATTAACATATTTAACAAGTATTTAAAAATCAAATAATGATATCAACTTCAGTATGTATTACTACTTTATGTTAATTATTTCTTTTTACTTTGTTAATAAATCAATTTCTTACCCATGAATAAAATCACCAAAAAATGAAAATTCTTTCAAACGTTCATTACAAGTTGATTTTCACTGAGTAGAAGATATAAAATGGAATGATTTAAAGTGATTACTGATATAAGACAGATATGAAAAACTGTCCTGGTCCTTTAGAAATTCAAAGATATCAAGAGATAGAATGAATGTTGAATTTATGTGGTGGAAAATTGGTCCCAAGTTGGTTTTACACTTCATCAGAAAGCACTTTTGTCTTGTATGCAAACAGTTAATGAAGCATACCAGCACTGATTTTTTTTTTTTAAACTACTGTGGCAAAGTCTCTTTTCCTCTTTTTCTTCATTAAAAAAAAAAAAGGCTTAATACTGATAGTGCCCCATCCTACATTTCCAAATGTATATAGAATTTTATTTTCCATTTTGAGGTATCAATGATCAGAATTTATTTTTCAGGTGTTACCATTCACAGCTTAAACACTTCATTTTCATTTATGAAGCATTCTCTGGTGAAAGACAGCAGCACATCTATCAATTCTACTGTACAATAAACTCTGTGAATGTATTATAGGGACTATCCAGTCATTTAGCTTTCTCATCCAACAAGCCTACCTCTAGTTTTAGAATTTTGAAGCAGTAAGCCTTTTGATTTGAAGCCTCTGGCAGGTGGTAAAATTTTGTTCCAACAACACTCCTGTGATTGGGAACAAAGGAATTCTTTCAAGTGGTTTGCGGTTGTACTTTTATACCTTTTTTTCATAGAAAATAGGATGATCATTTCTTTCATATTAAAATTGAAATAAACATAAGGGGCAGGAAAGACTACACATTATACCGAAGAATTTCACTTTTTTTTAAAGAGAGCTTTTCAAAGATTTATTCAGACTATACTTTCATACCTGTAATAACACGAAATATTCACCTGCATAACTTATGTACAGTACCCTAATGTAATCCTTACTGTGCATTTCTTCTGTTTAATATTAGAAAAAAAGCCAAAACTCCAATTCTGATTCAAATATTCTGACTCATTATGGATCTGTATGAACTATTATGTATTTCTATATCATCACTATTAAACTGAGATTTACTGAGATTGCATAATGAATAATCTTGGTCATTCTAAAATATGAAAATCAGTTCCTCTGTTAAAGGTGTATTGGTATTAATGTATGACTTAGGTGTTGGTGGGGACAGTATAATTGCTTTACAAGTCTTAAAAGCAAGGATTACTTTCATGTGGGGTGTTTTGTCAACAACAATCAAATATTAATTGTATCCTTCACTTTAAAAAACTCAGTTCCAAGAAGTATCATGGAATGGGGGCTTTGTAGTTTAAAGACTAGACTTAATTCAATAAGATTCACTATAGATAGCATTTAATAAGGGGGGAAAAACCACCTCTGACAAATTCAACAAAAATTAAGCAAGTGCTAAGCATTGGACACTTTTTAAAAATTTGGAGTAACTAGATCAAAATAAGGATTATTCCTTGTCCTCAAGTAGATTACAATGTAATGAGGGCTAGGCATTAAATTATAATGTGGTAAGAATAAAAGAGAAATCCAAAATGCCTAGAAGCAAATTGTAGGAGGGCATTACCAGTGCCTAAATTGGACCTAAAAAGAAAAGAATTTCAGTGGTCAACAAAAGGATAGGAATGTGTTCCATGCATACAGCCTATACATGCATGGATGCAGGAGAGTGCAGGACAAAGTCCTGTTTGGGCTGTTGCATATCATTCATATATAATAGTCAGTCAACAAACATTTATTAAGCACCATGTTAAGTTGACTGACTGCTAGAGATACAAAGAAAGTTTAAAAAAATAGCACTTGCCCTCAGGAATCATATATATTCTCATGAGGAGACAAGATAAATAAAGAGTAAATGGAGGTTAATCTGAGAAGGGAAAACACTAGCAACTTGGGGTGGGGGGCAGGAAAAATCTGTAGAATGTGGGAACTGAGAACTTTGAAAGAAAAAAGAGAAGCTGACATGGAAGTGAAGGGGCAAAGTGTTCCAGACATGGGGGACAGCTAGTAAAAATGCATAAAGACTCAATATGGAAAATCACTTTTGAGAAGTGGAAAATAGGCCAGAGTAGCTGGATCATAGAGTGCACGGAGAAAATAAAAATGTAAGAAAACTAGAAAAGTAAGAAGAGAAAAGCAATGAAGGGCTTTAAAAACCAAGTAGAGGATTTTATATTTGATCCTTCAGGTAATAGGAAGCCAGTGGACTTCATTGAGTACTGTAGCTAGACATGGACCTAAACTTTAGGAAAATGGCTAGCAATTGAGTGGAGTGAGGAGACTTAAGGCAGGGAAACAAGTTAAAAGACTATTTCATCATGAGGCATAGGGGCCTGAACTGAGATGGTAGATTTATGAATTGAGAGAAGGAGATATAAATGAGAGTTGTCATGAAAATGAGCATGGAAAGATTATGCTAAAGAGTAGATATGTGGAATGAATGAGACTGAGAAACTGAGGATGACAACCAAGGCTGTGAGCCTGGGTGTCTGGGAGGATAGTGTTGCCCTGCATAGGGTGTATAGATTGGGGAGAGGGTATAGAATGAGCACTATTTCGTACATGCTGAGTTTGAAACATGTAAGGGATACACAGGTCAAGACATTTTTTGATGTGAGGCTCTTAATAGTTCAGAACACAGAGACGAGGAGTCATCTACATAGAGATGACTATTGAAGAATGGTAGCCAAAGAAAGTATTGAGTTAGATAATATATAGTGAATAAGAATTGGCTTTAGGATAGAGCCTTGGTGACCTCTCATTATATAATGGGCATGACATAGATAAGGAACTAGCAAAGGAAACTGAGAACAAGTGGTTAGACAGAAGGTAAACCAAGATTGAAAAGTGCTACACAAACTCATAGAGGAGACCATCCCAGAGAAATTGATCTAGCATAAGAAAGACTGCAGAGAAGTCAAGAAGAGAAAAGACTAAGAAAAGACAATATTTGGCAATTAAAGTCAGATAACTTTGGAGAGGGAAGTTTCAATTGAATGAAAAGATCTGAAACCCAATTACAAAGGGGTTAGCAGAAAGTGGGAAGAGAAAATGGAAGCAACAAGTGTGGTCTGCTTTCTCAAGTTTATCCAGGAAGAGGAGAAATATAAGACAATACCTAGGAGGATAATAGGATCAAATAAAGGATTTTTTGCGTGTGTGTTTGTTTTGTCTGTTTGCTACAGTTTGTGCTCCTTAATCCTACATTCCTCTCCAAGCTACAAGCAAACATAACAATAGGGCTTTAGTAGTGGTTATCAGCTTTAAAGAGGTGGAGTGGGATGTGGCTGTCATTCATTAAGTGTCTGATTTATGCTCTAGGTAGCATAGTGGATAGAGCACTGGCCCTGGAGTCAGAAGGACCTGAGTTCAAATCTCACTTCAGACACTTACTAGCTGTGTGACCCTGGGCAAGACATTTAACCCCAACATCAGGGGCCATCTCCAGACATCCTGATATATATCTTGCCACTTGTCCCAGCTGGCTCTGGAAGAGAGAGTGAGGTTGATGACTTTACACAGCTCTCCCTTACTTAAAACCAATTCAGTGCAAGTCATGTCATATCATGGGACTCTTTAAGAATGAAGGACAAACATCAACAACAATCTATGCTCTTCACTGTTCTCAAAAGAAACAAAGGAACAGAAAACTATTCCTTGACATTGGTAAATTTTAACCATGTAAATAACACTAAAAACAACTGCCCCCGCCCCCCCCAAAAAAAAAAATCCATTCCACCATTCTTTTCCCCTTTTTGGCCTTCTAAAATGTTGTTGTTTTTCAGACTCTTCATGACCCAGTTGGGGTTTTCTTGGCAAAGACAATGGAGTGGTTAGCCACTTCCTTCTCCAGCACATTTTATGGATGAAGAAATTGAAGCAAAAAGGGTTAAGTGACTTGACAAAGGTCACACAGCTAGTAAGTGCCTAAGGCAAGATTTGAACTCAGGAAGATGAGTCTTCCTGACTCTATGCCCATTATTCTCTCCACTGTGCCTACTAGCTTCACCCCTAAAATACTACTTTTAGTAAAATACTTTACTCCCCCCCCCAAAAAAATACCAAAAACAAAAACAAAACAACAGCACAGAAATAAACAAACAACGACTCAAATATTAAATGTTTTTACTAAATACTCACCAAGACTATATGGGTATATATATAGCTACTATCTGAGTCCCTTATTTTGAATGGTCTAATTTTGCAGGGAAAGGGGCTAATGCCAAAGTACAACTTTTAAAATGCCATCTTCTTCTGCTCTGTATAGTCGTGTCTGTTTAATGTCAAATGCCATCGCATTAATGGTTTTCTAATTGCTGTGCATTGATTGCAAATAAAGAAGCATGCTGCTTTTATTCTGACTAAAAAGGTGAAGAACTGGAATAATGTCAACACGTTTTCCAAGAAAGCAAGACATTCTTTCAACTGAAATCTTCCTAAAATTGGAAAGTGTAATAAAGTAACATTCATTTTAGTTACAAAAACAGCAACCTCTTCCCCTGCCATGACATGAGAAATAAGTTAACATCAGTTAGGATTGTGTGCCATGTAATATTATATACCTTCAAGTATGTATATTTTCTAGTAAGAGAAAAGCAGAAAGTAAAAATTAAGCAAAGAAAAGATATAGCTTGGGCAGATAATGTGGTTGTCTGTGCTTTAGAATGTAGCTAATTGGAGTGAGAAGACATCCAGCAGTTAACACCCTGATTAACAATTCACTGATATGCAATCTTCCAAAGCAAGTGGACAATATGACATAAAATTGTAAATATACAATGATGACAAAGTAAGGACAATTCCTTTTACCGTGATTTTCCACTTATAATGAAAAAGCTGTTTTGTATTTGTCCTTCCATGATTAGTCAATAATTCTTAAGCACCAATTGTGTACTCTGTGTGTGTGTGTATATATATATATATATATATATATATATTTATAAGTATGCAATGTAGAAATGTTCAGCTTTGTTCTTAAAAATATTCCCTACAGAATCTCAACTTGTATTATCCAGAATGAATGTTAAAAATGTACAGCCCACTGAGAGCTATCTTCTGTGACTTGAAAAAAGATGTACAATGTTGCAGAAATGGAATTGACTATTGCACCCAATATCAAGATTATTAGCTGTTTTTCCCCATTTCATCATTTTCCCCTCCTAGAAAACACTTCTCTAAACATGGGAGGCTACAATCATTCCAACTATTTGAGAAAGTTTAGAAAAAAAACCAAGAGGTAATAAATATTTTTAACGGCTGTCCAAAATGTAAAGCTGAGAGAAGATTTTAATTAAAGTAAATGCCCTGTCTGTTTTTAGGACTACTCATATAAAAGATACTCAAGTTATTTGATGACCAAGAAAACTTTCAAAAAGTCTTGCAATTTTGAAATATTTTATGTAGGCTAATGTATTTTCAATAATTTGTTTAATGCAAAAATGACGAAAAAAAATCTCTTTCCTCTCCCTCTGACATCGGAACACCCTGCACACAAGTCAAATCACAGTCAGAATGAGATTATGATGCAATGATCTCATTCAAAAGGTTGCATTATGGTTCGGGCACTGTACTAAGAGCTCCCTTGGCTCTTGTGCTTACAGTAATTTGAATTTCTCTGGTAGCTCAGTATGATTTATGGCATATTTCAAGCTCTCTCTTCATCAGGGGAGAATACTGTGAAATACATGAGAGTTTTGCAAGCTAGACTAAGAGGGGATATGAGAATATTTAAAGTAAATAAGACTTTTTTGGTGACTTATAATTTGGGCTCTTAAAATTGAATTGGATACAAGGTCATCTTTGGGAGTTTTGTTCAATGTCATTTTGCACACCGAATAGAAAAACCAGTTGCTTTTATCAGTGAATCATCTAGAGGATTATTCTTCTTTCAATTCGCATGCAAAACTCATGATTGTACCCAGAGCACAACAGACCTTAGCAAAAGGATAGGTATAAAATCTGCTGTGTATCATTGTGTAACTCCTGTACTGGCAAACAGGTGGTTTCTTATACCTGCAGTATTTCATTTCCTCATGCACAGCTGTGTTAGGAAATGTTTGATTTTATGAACCACATGCCAGACTTGGCAATTTTTGAAATGGGCAAAAAAGCAAGCAAATAGCATTGCTCCATTTACTTCTGTGCAGTCAGAGTGGATTTTCTGGGTTAGCATAGCATGTTTTCACCATATTTAAAATTTATAATTTAGGTAAATTACTAAGATTTTTTTGCAACAGAAATGTGGATAATGGCATGAATTCATCGCTACATTCACATGCAAAGTAAAACCCTGCTGATGGAAGCTTTCTTGCTTCTTTTTTATTATTATTCATAAAATGCCCTAGGTATGCATGGTGCTTTATAGAGCATATAAAAATACAAGGTCCCTGCCACAAAGAGTTTATAGTATAACTCCAAAGAACATACTGCATAGAACAACAACTCAAATATAGAAGATAAATGTTACCGTAGGTAAGATCACTTGAGGAGTGATGCATAAAAAGCAGGTGTTTATAAAGAAATAAAGACGAATTATTAGGTAGGACAAAGAGAAAAGAAAATTAATAAAAGTAAGACTGTTTTGATTACATTTCCATTTGTGAATTTTGTTTAGTTTTGTGAATTATAGGAAGGTAATGTGATATAATACTAATAGCAGTGGGAGAGAAGTCACTAGGCACAGATCTCGAGTTTTTTATTTTCTACTTGTGTGACCTTGGCCAATTCACATAACCTCTTTGGACTTTTAAAGTCCCTTCTAACACTAAACAAAGATTTTTATGCCTTGTTCCTGACATAGAAAAATCCCACTTTTCTGTGTAACTCAATTACATTGTCTAGGGTGCTTTTAGGCTTTTAAAGACAGACTTTAAAATAGATTTTTAAATATAATTTTTAAAAGTCAACATTTCTTACACTAGTCACCCTAGAATCATAGACTTGTAGAGCTGGCTGAGCATCTTCATTTTTTACAGATAAGGATAATGAAGCCCAGGAAGGGACATTCAGTCACTTGCCCAAGGTCACAAAGGCAGTTTACAGCAGACCCATAACTAGCTGTCCTTATTCCCAGGCTAGTGAACTGTTATATATAGTTTATCAAAGTGCTATTCACATTAATCCAAGGTCTGCTTACCTATTCACCCTTGTTCATCTCAGTATTCTAAATCACTGCAAAATCAGTGCAGAAGGTTAAAGAAACTGAGATGACAGAAGACTAAAATTTGAATTTGTAATGGTTTAGGAATTTATTGGGGATTAGACAATTGGGGATGGTCAATTAGAAGCTAAATGATGCAGTGGATAGAGCACCTGACTTGGAATCAGGAAGACCTGAGTTCTAATTCAGCCTTAGAACCATACTACTTGTGTGACCTTGGACAAATCACTTACCCTCTGTCTGTCTCAGTTTCCTCATCTGCAAAATCAGAATAATACTAGTGCCTTCCTCTGAGGGCAGTTGTAAGGATCAAGTGAGTTAACACATGTAATATTTTACAAACCTTGAAGCATTATATAAGTGCTATAATTATTAATGTTCATCATCAGAGAGAACATAATAACAACACATTTATTTTATTTTTCAAATGCAAAGCACTTTCCAGGTAATTCAAGCACTTTTATTCCTCATTATATGAGTGACAAAACAGACTAAGAGGTTAAATGCTTTGCCCATCATCACATAGCCAACAAGTTTCTGGCTAGAATCAAACCCACCGGGTCTCCTGGCTCCAGATTCATAACTCTTTCTACTTGAATGGAAAAGTAGTAAGCAGATACCAAGGACAAATCATGGTGCCAAGCTTAGAGATAGAAGCAGAAAAGAAAGACAGTTCTCTCTCTAAAGAAGCTTACATTCTAATGACGGAGAAGGTGGGGTTACATTGGAAAAGGAACAATTTTAGCTAAATATAGAAATTAATTTTCAGGTAAAGTGTTTTAATAATAAAAGACTTTTTAATGTTTGAAAGGTATATGGGTTGTTCCATCAGTGGATGAAGGAACATTCTTGAATATTTATGAAAATTAGAATATTAGGAATTTAAAAGTTGTTCTAAGAGAAATCAAGTAATGAGGCTAAGAATATAATGTCTGTCTTTTCTTTCCATATATATATATATATACACAAGTACGTCTATATATGTACATACATTCATGCATATACACATATGTATGTCTGTTTATATATGTGTGTATATATCTATATATCTATATCTATCTGTCAGGTTTCCAAATACATTTATACATTTTCTTCAAGAATGGGAGAGGGATAAAAAAAAGACAGGTCAAGCTGTATTTATTTACTAAGGTTGATGCTCAATTATTAATCCTATCCATGAACATAAATGAATGAATCAATAAACCGATGAAAAATATTTTATGAATGACTTGTTACATGCAAGACCCTGAAGATAAAAATACAAAAGAGTATACAGTCTCTTCCCTCAAGGTGTTTATAATCAAATAGAGATATTTTGGATAAAGTTATAGGGATGACCATTGGAATGAGTATGATAGAAACATGATACCTGTGAATATAGATGGGATCTACTTCAAATTCTAAGCAATGGTGAATATTATGGGTTTTTTTAATCCCAATTATTATTTATTTCTCTTAACTTTATTTCTCCTTCATAAGAATAGTTCTATACATCTATGGTCCCTACAGATATTCAGTATGTTACCATTACTAATATGAGGTATATGAAGTAGGATATAGAAAAGAAGACATTATTCTTGCCTTCAATAGGTTTGAGTTTTAACTTTAGAAGACTTTTGGAATCCAGATCAAGCACAATAATCAATGATGAGATGATTTCATATTACCAATGCTGAAGCATGTTACGTGTCTCCTTACAGAGAGGTGATAGACTCAGAGGGCAGAATAAAACATATATATTTTAGGACATAGCCAACATGGAAATTTGTTTTGCTTCATACGTAATTTGTGCAAAACATTTTTTCTTTTTTTCTCTCTCACTAGCATGTGTGAGGAAGGCAAGAGAAGAAAAGTCAATTTTTATTTAGTTAAGTAAATAGAGATTGAATGAATAAATAATTAGCAAAACTGTGTAATAAATGAGAAAACAAATGAATGAATAAATGAATTAATTAATTGTCTTTATATTCTCAGTGGTTAGCACTATGCCTGGCACACTATAGGCCTTAAATACTTGTTTATTGATTAGAAAATTGGTTAGATTTCTAAAATTCTTATAGCTCCAGCATGTTGTAATTCTGTGACATTATCTCTTCTCAAGGATTTAAAACATTTTAAGACTAGTGGTCACATCATAACATCATCTAGAATTAACCACCCTTGAGAAGTCGGCTTCCAAGCTATGGTGCTACAGTTTGTGATCACTGCCCAGCTACCAGAAGGATACCAACCCTTTGAAACAAAATTACAGTATTAAAGTCCTTATTCTAAGAAACAATAGCTATCATATTTATGAAATTATGTTTTATTTCTTAGAGATGCAATTTTTAATATAATTTTAAATTAAAATTTTCATTTAACTTATAGCAAATTTTTCCACATGAAAAGGGAGAAACGATGAGACTAGAATTTATGTTCTCATAAATTTCTCTTATTTTTTATGGTGAAATTTAGGTTCCAATTTCAAAGAAAATCCTCTGGTACTTTGTGGATATATTATTAACCTTTAAGTGGGGAAAAGTAATTGAAGGCATCACTCACAAGGAAAAATTAAGGTATAAAAACACATTACTCATTGTAGTGATTGTTCAGTGGGTTATAATATCATTAATAAGTAAGGAAATAGAATGGATAAAAGTTATATGAGGAAACAGAATACCAACATTTCACAAATTCGTATTTTATTGGGACTAAACTAATTAGGCAAAATTAATTACTTACAGAGCATTTTGCAAGTTTAGATGATATTCATCAACTATTGTTCCTCTCTTATCCATTCTACCTCTTTTCCCTTTCCATCTTTTTTTCCTTCTCTCTCTCTTTTCCTCTTTGTATTCTCCTTCCTTCCCTTCTCTTTTTCGCTTTTCTTCCTTTCTCTTTTTCTAAAAGAATATCATTTGTTTGATCAGATCATATGATGACTTAGATCATGACATGTCATATTCTACAAGTTGGCCATGCAATTTACATTGTTTAGTAACAAGACCACAGGCCAAGGAAACAAGGAAACAAGTTCCCAACCAACTTCCTATATCATCCATGAGTTTTGCATGTATATGAGAATCTGTGCAAACTTCCAGGACCTAAATTTAGCAATTTATAAAGCAAAGAGGGTAGTATGAAGTTCTCTTCTTTTAAAATTGTGAAGAAGCAGAAATAATTCCTTGATGGCATTTTGTCAAAAATACTGAAAGAAGAATAATATGAACTGACCACTGTATTACTTCTATAATAGAGTCAATCTGTTCATATGCTGGTTGGGTGGCAGGACTTATTTGTTGTTTTGAATGAAATTTCCAAGCGATTATAAGCACATTTGTTCTAAAGAGGTGTATAATTGGTCTGTCATATAAGTGGAATAGGTGGCTGATTATTATGGTGATTTGTGAACTTCCAGAAAGGTACCTTATGTCTAAATATATTTTGTATACTATCTAACCCTGGTGCCTGAAATTCAACTGTGGGAAATTCATTACTTTTGTTAAATACTCTGCTGTCTAGAAATTTTCTATGTAGATTCAGTCACACCAGAGTAATTTTAACTTTGGCAGAGAATCTGACTGATTGCCAACAAACAGCTATCTAAGATAAATTAAAACACAGATTTAAATGCTGGGTGGAGCACTGGATAGAGTGTGGGACTTTTAGAGTCAGGAAGACCTGAGTTCAAATCCAGCCTTAGCTACTTACTTATGAATATCTTTTGTTTTTACAATACCTTCTTTTCTGAAAATATTCCTCACCTCTCCTGTAGCCAGTGAGCCATTTTGGATACATTAAATTTCAAAAATAAGCTTCTCACGGAATCTTTTTTTTTTGGGGGGGGGGGTAGGGCAATGGTAGTTAAGTGACTTCCCCAGGGTCACACAGCTAGTAAGTGTCAAGTGTCTGAGGCTGGATTTGAACTCAGGTCCTCCTGAATCCAAGGCTGGTGCTTTATCCACTGTGCCACCTAGCTGCCCCCCCTCTCATGGAACCTTAAACCCAGAAGGATATCTAGATAGCATGGACCAGTGTCCTCATTTTATAGATGAGTAACCTGAATCTCAAAAAGTTAATGTCGGGGGCAGCTAGATGGCACAGTGGTTAAGCACCGGCCCTGGATTCAGGAGTACCTGAGTTCAAATCCGGCCTCAGACACTTGACACTTACTAGCTGCATGACCCTGGGCAAGTCACTTAACCCCCATTGCCTGCAAAAAACCAAACAAACAAACAACAAAAAAAGTTAATATCACAGAATTTTAATGATGGAAAGTTCCTCAGTGGCCATCTGGTTCAATCAAAGCCCCCAAATAATCTTCAGTACAATATGTCAAGAAAGTGGTCATCTAGTTTTTGTTTGAAGATCTCCAGTGAGGTGAAACATGCTACCTTCTAAGTCAGCCCATTCCTCTCAGCACTTTTAATAGCTGGAAAGGTTTTTCCTAACATCAACCTTCAATTTTCCTCTTCTCAACGTGCACCTATAATTCTTGATTCTGTCCTACTGAGACCAAGTAGATCTAATGTAATTCCTGTTTCACATGACAACAGCACTTCAGACACTTAAAGACGGTTTTCTCAAGTTCCCTCAGCCTTCTCTTCCCCAAACTTAACTCAATTCTTCCAACCAATCCTTCTATCACAAATGATTTGTGCTAGGTCAGCAAATTTATTCCTCTATTAAGTTCTTAATATCAAGTCATCTTCTAAGCTTGCTGAGAGAACTGAGATTAGAACTCAAACTTTCTGACTGCCATTTATATTAAGAAATTTCATCAGTCTATTCATAAATCTGGATCATCATTATGGATGCCAATGATATATTTCACAAACTAAAATAATTCCTTAGGACAGACATACTTTCATTGCTTTAAAAAAAAAAAGGAACTCCCAATAAGTAAACTCACTCTACCCATGAAGATTCAAAAGTGTTCTGTAACGTATAGTCTTAGATTTTCATAGGACACTAGAAGGTCACAAGGACAGTATCAGAGGCTTGTCTAGTATGCAGTTCTTGCTACTAGAGCTGTTTTGTTTTTTAAATCTACCAAGCTGTACTACCACTCTAAAGAGATGCTAAATATAAACATTAAAAGTCAGGTCAACAAGTATTTAATAAGTACTTACTATGGAAAAGACACTGTGCTAAATTAGAGTAAACAAGAAAAACATTGTTTTCATAGGGACAGAATTCTAAGATGCCCAAATTAAGGAGGAATAAGTAAGTATTTTGAAATTGGTATATATATATATATATATATATATATATATATATATATATATATATGAATGGCAAAGTTTTGTGGGAGTTTTTTAACACTTCTAAGTAATATAATTTATGTAACAGGTATGAGAAATGAAAGAACTCTGCATGCTTGATTCTTATAAACTAATTCCATATTAAAATGTTAAGAAAGTTTTAGTTTTAATAAATTTAAAGTACAGATTATGATGAAAATATTTGTCTTTTATTAACCACATGGATATAAAAGTAGTTCCTCTAAGACTTTATATAAAAATATACCCTGCCATTTAAAAACTTCACATTTCTTTTCAGTTTTTAAGTATGGGAATATTTTAGACCTTTTTGCATATTACTTTATCTTTCAGTGGTAATTAACAGAGTCTTAATCTGGCTAATGTTAATGACCACTGTTCTTCCTTTAAATCCCAGTTAAACCAAGCTTATTAAGGGCCAATTAAAGTAAGTCGTATGTGATCTGAATAAAGCTATGTCTGTTTTTTTTTAGCTACTAGTATGTATTTTGTCTGATAGAATAAAATGTGCATAAACTTTTAAATTCAGTAGCATTATGATCTTATATGTAATTTAATTTTTTCAACATAAATGCAAATGCAATATCTGGTGAACTCGTTCTCCTTATGCATTTGTTTTTTTTTTAAATGAACTTCTTAAAAGTCTACCAATTAAGAAATAAATTAGACTAAAGATATCAAAAGTATTGTGTGGATTCACTGATCATTTTTTAAACAAGGCTTTTTCTGAATTACTGAATTAACTGAATGCTTCTGAATACTGAATTAACCATCTGTAGGATACATTCTATCAGGATCTTTTCGTGATATATCCTGAGGAAACAAAAGGAAGTTATGGAAGACTAAGGTCTTCTAGAACAATGTTGGGATTCTTCTGTACCTGAATAAAATACTATGAACTTTTGAGGTGATCAAAAATATTTTAATTCCTTAAAGACAATTTTAAATGACTACAGGTAGGTACATTTTGAAGTCTCAGATAAGTATGAGCAGGTTAGAGAACTCTAGAATAAGCAGAAAGCAATTTCATGATTCTATGAGTAAGGGGTGAGGGATAATCAAAGGTAAACAGAAGTAGATCTGAGCAGCTAGGGCAGATGAGACTATATTTAAAGAGATACAGATATTTAGAGAAACCTCCAAAATTAGTGTCTTTGCATGGAAGATATCTCAATAGGTTATTAACATTTTATAGGAATACAAGGAAAAGGCAATACATCATTCTGGAACAGTGTGTCAGTAGACAAAAGTAAGGTTTATTGAGTATTTGGGGCATGGACCCATTTATCATATATGAATTTTGTCACCCAGATGAGGTGAGATTATAAAAGGGAATCTGGCTTGAAGACCAGTCCATTTTCACTAAATTAATTTCTGGGTACAAATTAGATTGTCTATGATCCTATGAGATTATTTGCTCCAATGATTGTTCTGTTTTACTCACATTATTGTTACCTGTTTGTTATTAATCAGTGGAACATTTTAATTCTTTTTATCATGTGTATTTTAAAATAAATATTCTTGGCTGCATTTTGATAAAGTCTGTACATTAGCAATTGGTATAAAGAAATATCAAGTTACCAATTATTCCAGACCTGGAACAGGGGAAAAACTCATGGAAGATAGGTAGGTATCATAATACTAGTTTATAGTCTTCATTTCAAAAGAGAATGATTGCGATATATCAATGAATACAAATTATGACTACTTAATTGGATACAATAGATATCAAGAGAATCACATACAAAATAACAAAAGCTTGCAGAAGAGCAAAATATATTTCTCTAAAATTAAAGAAATTTTGCTTAATTTGAGGATTATTTTCATACATGTTCAGTGATATAGATTTAATCCTTAGGCAGTTTGAGGCTAATTTAAAACTCTTATGTGAATTTGTTTTTGGTGTAAGTGTTATCATTCATATGAAATGCTTATAGTACTGCGAAGAAAAGGACATTACCAGCAACATTTTCAATCTTGGGGGCTATATATTCAAGAGTAATCAATAAAAAACACACAGAACTTGACAAACAACTAGTCAAAGGAATCATTTTTCTCAGATACTTAGCAGTATCCTTTTAAAGTAATTGCTTTTAGTCAGTGTTACTTGTTATCATTTGGTCTACACTTTTCCTAAAATAGGATGTATATCATTTCCATTAATATCTCAGTTGCCAAGGAGGATTTCAACATGGACACATAATAAAAGAGTAAAATTTTTCCTTTTAACTTGAGTGGCTTAAAAATGAATAAATCCTATATAATGAAAGCTGTAACATCAGAAAGACAAACCAAAAAATGTTTAAATATATATGTTTAAGTTGTTAGCTCCCAAGGAATTATAGTTTCCAGTGTAAAAAAAAACTTATTGTAAAATATGTAATTCGGAAAATGAGGGAGAT